>NC_079190.1:373591471-373793971 GCF_029499605.1 Hyla sarda | reverse complement strand
GCGTTCACACGTGCCTATTTTTGCTGCAGATCTGCTGCAGATTTTGCTGCTGCAGATTTTGCTTCCCATTGACAATGGGAAGAGAAATCTGCTAAAGCACATCTGCAGCAGATCTGCAGCAGAAAATATGCAAGTGTGAACTCACCCTTAGTGGTGGCACAGTATAGTTAAATAATAGTGGCACAGTATATAGTTCATTAATGGTGGCCCAGTATATAATTCATTAATGGTGGCACAGTATATAGTTCATTAATGGTGGCACAGTATATAGGGAATTAATAGATGAATGGTGGCACAGTAAATAGGGAATTAAGGGGGGTACGGTATATAATTAAAGGGAAACTGACAGGCTGTTTACTCGCACTAAACCCAATACACTAGGTTACAGTGCATGTATACAAAAATTGGTCTTTCCTTTTTCTAGGTATTGCCCCACATTGCTAGTATGCGAAGTCAGTCTTGTGTGCAATGGAGGCGGAGCTTCCCTGCCTCCATCTTGTATGCTGTGCTATGCCTGGCCATCTTTGTATATTTATAATTCTTTTTTTTTTGGCAACTCTAGTATATTGTAGAATGTAAGCATATATTAGTGTGGTGTCCATCTCTTCAGTGTAAGAACCAGAGCTGTGTGGAGATTCCTGCATAAGGTGGGTGATTGGTGATGGGTGCTGGGTGATTGGGGATGGGTGATGGGTGATTGGTGATGGGTGCTGGGTGATTGGTGATGGGTGATGGGTTCTGTCATATAGAGCTCAGGTGGGGGTATATAGGGGGAGATTTATTAAAACCTTTGCCGAGGAAAAGCCCTCTGCAAAACGATCTGATTGGTTGCTATGGACAACTGCACCGCTCTTTCTCTGCACAGGTTTTGTATAAATCTCCTCTATAATACAGTATATTATAGTGCAGCTGTCACATGTTTTCTGTAAATAAGACTGACAGCACAGCCAAAGTGTATATACACATGGCAGACCTTCATAGAAACTGTTCTTGACTCGATTTTACAAAAACACCAACTTTTATGGGGGATAGGAATGTCGAAGAGGCCTGGCTGGAGTCCACTGTGTCCCTGGGCCTCAGCACATCTGCCCATTAAGTCTGGCAGACGTTTTTTAAATTATGAAAAGTGCCCTCTTTTTTACTTGAGCCCCTGCCCTTCAAAATGTCTGTGCACGTCCCTGGCCATTATGTTATGTTAGCTGTACATGAAAAAAATATGAACAAAAAAACCTATGAACAATTGCTTCCTTCAGGTTGTGGTATGTGGTTATTGTTGCAATTTTCCCCCTTCTATATTAATAAGTAAAAAAAAAATATCATGGGTACAGGAATAATTGCCACATTTTACATTATTTACCAGTTTGCTAATTTTCATATTTCTCGGACCTTTAGACACACTTATTTTCCTAGTGGGTCTAACAATAAACAGGCCCGCAGCAGAAGACTTTGAGAGAAAGCAGGAAACTCATAGTGCTATGTGGATGAAAGGTTATTTCCAAGCAACCTTGTATTTATGAACAATTTAGACAAATCTCACAAAAATCCTAAACAGTTGTAAAATCTAAAATATTAGGAACTGTGAACTGTAAAATGAAGATGGAACCTTTACCGCTTTAAAAAAAAACAAAAAAAAACCATAACTAATTTTTTAGGGCTCTTTTGTAAATTGTGTTTATTTTTATTTTTTCAGAGTTGAAACAGACAGGACAAAGTTGTATCTGTAAATTTCACTTTTGCATACTGGTGGTGGAGAACCTAATCCTTTCATAAAAATTTACTTCCCCTGTTATTGCCAATATGGCAAATATTGGCAGATTTTACTAGCCTGATGACAGTCCTAATTAATGTGTATATATATATATATATATATATATATATATATATATATATATATATATATGTTTTTTTCCCAAATTGTGTTGCATGTTTCGTGCACCACATTTTGGCAAAACATTTTTTTTTCGTTCATTCATTTTACTTAAAAAGGAGTGCGATCGTCAGGAAAAAGGGTGTGTCCTGACAGTTTTGAAAAATGCCAAGAAATGTAATAATTTTTTCACACAGCTCAGAGCAGGTGTAAAAAAAAAAAAAAAATGTTGGGAAAAGGGACAAATTAGTAACTAGCATGGAAAAATACCTGTCGGGGGGGGGGGGGGGGGGGGCGAACCCCACAAAGAAAGCAATATGAGTAGTCTCAAAATTTATCTTAGGCTAGGTTTTCACTTAAAAGCGCCAATAAAAATGCCCATTCTGCCGGCCAGATGTTAGCTACAAGTCAATAGGGAACTGCAAAATGCCATATGCACTTGATGTTTTTCAGTTTGGCATTTAATTTTATCCTTTGGTGTTTTTCAGCTATATTTGGCTCCTTGGCAGTTTTTCAAAAATGATCCCTTGTTGAGACTTCTATGGGAGTGAAAAAAAAACAAGAAAAATGCCATGTGGGTTTTAACTCTGGCTTTTTTTTTTTGCAGGTGGTTTTTTAGTCTTTTTTTGGAGTTTAGCGATCCAAAAAAGGGATGGAGATACCTTTTTTATACAGTAGGGACGGAAAAATTGTATTTAATAAAATTTATATTTTTTATAACAACATTTTTATTAATTTTTAAACAGGGATCAGTTTATGTGGACGGACAGGGAACTAAAAATGTAGAAGACAATAATAAAAATGAAGAAAGGGGCCAATAACTTTTGTTAAACTTTTTATCAGTAATGTATTTTAATAATGTGTTTAATAAAGTATGTGTGTTTTTAACTTTTTTCTTTATTTTAATTTTTTTTTTAGGTATTGTTACTACTCCCAGCATGTAACAGGCTGTTCTGTGATGGGAGTAGTAGTACCTGTTCTAATAGACAGATCGCCCTGGTGTCAATTCTGACCTCCTATATAATGTTCAGAAGCGGGTGGCACGACCTCTCTTCTCTGGTCCCTTGCACTGCTGTATATATACACCTATTCATATTTCCCTCAGAGAGCTGTGATTGGCCAGATGGTTCCAGCCAATCCAAACTGCCTGTGGGAAATATGAATAATAGGTATATATACGGCAGTGCATGGGACCAGATAAGAGTGGCCATGTCGCCTGCATTTATACATTATACAGGACGACCACAGTGGGTGTCAGGAGTGACACCCGCTGTGATCTGTCCTTAACTGCAGGTACTACTGCTCACAACATGGAACACACTCTGCTCCATGCTGGAAGCTGTAGAACCTGCATTAATAGACAGATTGCAACAGGTGTCAGAAGTGAAACCTGCTGCGATCTGTCTATTAACCCCCTAAGGACCAGGCACGTAAATGTACGTCCTGGTTTGGCGGTACTTTACACACCAGGACATACATTTACGTCCTGTGTATGAATGCAAGCATCGGAGAGGTGCTCGCGTAATACACAGCAGATTCCGGCTGCTATCAGCAGTTGGGGACCCGCCGGTAATGGCCGACACCCGCGATCTCGCGGATGTCCGCCACTAACCCCTCAGATGCCATGCTCTGTACAGATCATGGCATCTACGGCAATGCGCATGATAAAATAGATGATCGGATCACCAGCAGCGCTGCCGTGGCTATTCGATCATCTGTAATGGTGGATGGAGGTCCCCTCACCTGCCTCCATCCATCTTCCGGCATCTCCTGCTCTGGTCTGAGATCGAGCAGACCAGAGCAAGAGATAGCCGATAATACTGATCAGTGCTATGTCCTATGCATAGCACTGAACAGTATTAGCAATCAAATGATTGCTATAGATAGTCCCCTATGGATACATAAAAAGTGTAAAAAAAAAGTTGAAAAATGTAGAAAAAAAAGTAAAAAAAAAGTGAAAAATCCCCTCCCCCAATAAAAATTTTAATTGTCAGTTTTTCCCATTTTACCCCCAAAAAGCATATATTTTTTTAAATAAACATATTTGGTATTGTCACATCTGTAAATGTCCGAACTATCTAAATATAATGTTAATGATCCCGTTTGGTGAACGATGTAAAAAGTCCAAAAATGCAGCTTTTTTGTCACATTTTATTCCAAAATAAATTAATAAAAAAATTATATAAAAGTTTTATATATGCAAATGTGGTATTGATAAAAAGTACAGATGATGGTGCAAAAAATTATCCCTCAAACCACCCTATATACGGAAAAATTTAAAAGTTATAGGTGGTCAAAATAGGGCGATTTTAGATTACTTATTTTGTACAAAAAGTTTTAGATTTTTTTTTAAGTGGTACAAAAATATAAAAGTATCTAGCCATGGGTATCATTTTAATCATATTGACTCACAGAATAAAGACCACATGTCATTTTTAACATAAATTGTACAGTGTGAAAACGAAACCCTCCAAAATGTGCAAAATTGTAGTTTTAATTATAATTTCCGACATAAAAAACTTATTTATTGGGGTTTGCCATACATTTTATGGTAAAATGAGAGGTTTCATTACAAAGTACAATTGTTCACGCAAAAAACAAGCCCTTATATGGGTCTGTAGATGGAAATATAAAAGAGTTATGGATTTTAGAAGGTGAGGAGGAAAACACGAAAATACAAAAATAAAATTAGCCTGGTCCTTAAGGTGAAAATGGGCTTTGTCCTTAAGGGGTTAATGCAGGTACTACAGCACCCAGCATGGGACAAAGTGTGCTCCATGCTGGGAGCAGTAGTACCTGCAGTTAAATACAAATCACAGCGGGTGTCACTCCTGACACCAGCTACGATCATCCTTCATCCTTCATCACTGAGGTGCAGAGCGGCTTTCTCCTGTGCTTGCATCTCTGCTCTATACTCAGGCCAGCCAGTGATGTGAATCGAAATTCAAATCAGAGATTCATATTTCCCGCTGAGAGCGGTGATTGGCTGCCACCATCCGGCACATCACTACTCTGGAAAATGTGAATCAGTGATTCCATTCACATTACTGGCCAGCCGTAGTATAGAGAAGAGATACGAGCACAGGAGAAAGCCGTTCCGCATCTCAGCAATAAAAATGAAGATTACATTGGGCGTCAGGAGTGACACCCGGGGTGATCTGTCTATTAGTACAGGTACTACTACTCCCATCATGGAACAGTCTGTTCCATGCTGGGAGTAGTAGTACTACTCAGAGAATGTAAAAAATAAAGAAAAAAAGTTAAAAACACACACTTTATTAAACACATAATTAAAATACATTACAATTTTTTTTTTACAAAATTCATTATAAAAAAAACATACTGTTTTTACATTTAACCCCTTAACGACGCAGGACATAAATGTACGTCCTGGTGAGGTGGTACTTAACACACCAGGAAGTACATTTACATCCTATACATAACCGTGAGCATTGGAGCGATGCTTGGGTCATGCGCGGCAGGTCCCGGCTGCTGACAGCAGCCAGCAACCCGCTGGTAATGGGCGACATCCGCGATCTTGCGGATGTCCGCCATTAACCCTTCAGATGCCGTGATCAATACAGATCACAGCATCTGCAGCATTGCGGTCACTTAATGGAGAATCGGATCGCACGCAGCGCTGCCGCGGTGATCCGATTATCCAGAACAACAGACGGAGGTCCCCTCACCTGCCTCCGCTGCCTTCCGCGGGTCTTCTGCTCTGGTCTGCGATCGACCATATTAGTGATTACAGTTACATCTAGGGAACTCACAGACGTCTTTCTGACCAGAGTCGTCCTCTTTCCTTTTCTTCTTTGTCAGGATCAGACTGCCTTGACAACCATTTCCAGTCAAAACTCATCTTTTTGGCATTTGCAAGACAAACATGTTAGACTGCATTTTTCCAGTTTTCCCCCTCTACACAATCTCCCCATTCATAGGCCCCAAACTGTTAAAATGCAATTCTTGTTGTCCTGCACAGAAAAGAGCAGGTAGGTAGGTAGCTAACTATGTAGTTAGAAATCCAGATATGTAGGTAGGTAACTAGCCAGGCAGGTAGGTAGTCATACATGTAGGTAGCTAGCTAGCTAGGTAGTAAGGGAAACAGGTATGTAAGTAGGTATGTAATCCAGGTAAGTAGGTATACAGGTAGCTAGCTAGGAAGTTAGGTAGCCAGGTATGTAAATTAATACAAAAAAGAAAGATGGAGCAGCACAACCAATTGGTTTTGGCTGATGTGTTGGGGCAGGCAGTCTAAAGGACCCCTGTCATGGGTCCAAAGTAGCAAATCCAAAGAAAAATAGGCGACTGCAGCACAAAAGCACAGTGAAAAAAGTGAGGAGTAGCTTTATTCCAGAAATACCATGGTACAATGTTTCTGCAGTCTCCCACCACCTTTTTCAAGTCAAAGTACAAGTGATTTAGGTGTTCTATATATGCACCCATGTCTAGCTTCTGCGCATTTGTCCCACCCCTTTTTATGATTCTGATTTCTAAAAGCTTACACTTGTATTACTGCTTGCTATGCCCTGTATGTCTTTTATACATTATATTTCACTACACTTACATACTTTTATATATTGTATGTTTGAACACTGGGATAACACTGTGTCTGGTTCTCTTGTGAGGACCCTTTTCCTACACTATTATCATTTTATGTGGCACTAAGCACTTAAATTGTTTGATTATACTCTGATTGATGTATCACATGATGCTATGCATATATATCATACCTAGATAACTTGTAATTTGGCTTGAAAATGGTGGTGTGAGATCACAGAAACATTGTACCATGGTATTTCTGGAATATAGCTACTCCATGCTTTTTCACTACTCTTGTGTGCTGCAGTCGCCTATTTTTCTTTGTTCAGGTATGTAAGTAGGAAGTTCTGTAGCCAGGTATGTAAATAGGTAATTAGGCAGCCAGGTATGTAGGTAGGTAGCCAGGTACATAGGTAGGTAGTTAGGAAGCCAGGTATGTAGGTTAGTTAGCCAGATATATAGATAGGTAGTTAGGAAGCCAGGTATGTGGGGCAGGTTAGGCAGCCAGGTATGTAAGTAGGTAGTTCTGTAGCCAGGTATGTAAATAGGTAATTAGGCAGCCAGGTATGTAGGTAGGTAGCCAGGTACATAGGTAGGTAGTTAGGAAGCCAGCTATGTGGGCCAGGTTAGGAAGACAGGTATGTGGTCAGGTATGTGAGGACAGCCTGGTATGTGGGCCAGGTATGTGGGGGCAGCTAGGTATGTGGGCCAGGTATGTGGGGGCAGCCAGTTATGTGGGCCAAGTATGTGGGGGCAGCCAGGTATGTGGGGGCTTCCAGGTTTGTGGGCCAGATATGTTGGGGCAGCCAGGTATGTGGGCCAAGTATGTGGGTAAGGAATGAAGGGGCAGCCAGGTCTCTGGGGCTCCCCTCCCTGCAAAGTTGAAATAAAAAAAAGTAGAAAACAAAACAAAAATAGATACTCACCTGTTCCACGCATTAATCTCCTCAGTTCCACTGCTGGCCCACATCTTTCTTCCTCCACAGTGCAGACGCCGATGAGTGACTTAATTGGCACCTGCACTGAGTGTTGCGGGGGGGCAGAGGTCAAGTCTCCTCTCTCTGTAGGTTGCAGATGCGGCTCACACAGAAAGAAGGCTTTCAGCTGTATGTGCGTGAGCCGCACATACAGCTGAAAGCAGCACTCATCTGCCTGGGGATCCAAGACAAGTGTCCTGGTTCCCCAGTAGCAGCGGCGGTGGGCCCTTTACTCGGCCGGGCCCTCAGGTGACGTCTGAATAGACTGGTCAGTCAGTCTGCCCCTGAGTGCATGTGACACTGGTGACAGATTCCCCTTAATGCATATGGAGACTGTTAACTTATTTTTACAGTTGACCTAAGAAACCCTTTAAACCCCACCCCCAATTTATTCCAAAAACTAAAAATGAAAAATGTGTTAAGAAGATTAGAAACAGTCAAAAAAAAAATAAGCTTAGTAAACTCTCTATAAGTGTAAACAGAGTTAGGCATTTGAATCCCCCAACCATCCAGTGTGTCCGTGAGATGAGTAGCAAAAGTAGGGCTTTAGTAGTTAATATATTATGCAGTGCAGCTTACCATTTATTTATTTATTATTATTTTTTTTTTGCTTTTTAGTTAGATTGAAAAGAGAGATTAATGTTTTCTTTATATTTTTATCTTTCAATTTTTTTTGTGTCCTGGATGGAAAAATGGAGCATCCTACTGTAATGTACCATCATTTATTGACATTCAATCTACAGTATGTTTGTGGCAAGTGTAAAATATCCTTTCAAGAAACCAATGGACATAATATCCTGTAAAAGAGCCTCTGCCCCGATATGTGACATCATTCTGTCAGTATGCCATAGACTTGTGATTATGGGTCACTAAAGCTCAGACTACAGTTTTCTCTGTACTATGGATTATTTCCTTATTACAAGAGCAAAGTAATTTTGATGTCAAAGCTTTATCCTCAGTTGAATCACTGAAGGCTTTTGAGAAATTGTATTCTTGTCCTTGAGTGATCTACAAGATACAGTATGAGGACATTTTACAATCATTCCATCTCCAAGTAACTTTCCATCTATATGAAAACTTTGCGTGTCTAATACTGTTTCCCTGTGACATTGAGAGTTCTGAACTTTTGTAATTTATAACAAAACATTGAAAAATAAAATAGCAAAATACTTTTCTTCTTTAATTTTTTTTTCTCAGAAAGTATTGGGAGTGGGGTAATTAGATACAATGGGATCACAATAGATACCAACAGCAAAGGTTCACATACTTTTGCCACTTACACATGTAATATTGGATCACTTCACTCAATAAAAATATGACAAAGTCTAATGTTGTTGGTTCATTTGTTTATTTTGTACTCTTTATTTACTTTTAGGACTTGTTTGAAAATCTCATTACGTTTTCAGACAAATATATGCATAATAATACAAAATTCTGAAGGAATAATTTAAAAAACTTTCAAATACCACTGTATATTTAGCCTTTGTAGTCTCTGCTATCTCTGCCTCTACTCTCTGAAATCACTTCCCCACCCATCTCACTCCTCACCCCTCCTCTCTATATAGACTTGTATTGGCAGCTATACAAAGCTTTTTAAAACAATAATAGCCATTAAACAGACTCTTGTATGGGATTATGCATTGGGGAACCACATTACATTCTACAATTTTAACCTCTAAATCCTGTTCTAGAGAAAGGGCAGAAACCTCTTAAAACTCGCCCCATGCAAAAAGCTATTGGAAGCTGTGGATTGTCTGAACATACCTGGTTCGCCAGGGTCAAATAAGGTTCTTAAATCTAGGAAATACTTTCCCCCTGTATTTTAGGTATAAGTGATGTGCCAAACTAATTGTTTGACATAAACAAAATCTTAAAATAAACTCTTTCTCCACATCCAAAAAGTTAAAACATCATCTATATAACAAACCCAGATCGAGAACCTTAGCCAAGTAAAATTGGATAATTTAGAATAAAACTGCTATAGAAAGAAGTGAGATGAATTTACCATCTATATGGTCTTAAAAAAATATGAGATATCTGGTCCCCTAACTTGTTAAAAATATACCGGTTGTACTAAGCTACCAATGTGAACATGGTTATATACTGATATATTACTAATCCAGATCATTGATAGTATATTAAAATGAGATCACAATTATAAGAATTTAGGCCCTTAAGGACACAACAGGTTTTGGCCTTGCGGGCACTTTTCTTTTTACTGTTTTGTTTTTTTCCTCTTAATACTAATAACTAGAGTTGCAAGAACTTTTGAAAAATTTGGTTCACAGGGCTCGCAAAACTTTTCCAAAAAGTTTTATTTGTGGCTAATAGTTTCTCTGTGAACCGACAATAACAATAATCCTCAAAACTCTTGTATTACACTGTCTAAGATCTAAAGCCCTGTTTAACACTGCTAGGGTTATAAATCAAATAATATCAAAGTTACAAAGACATGGTAACTAACAGCTTGTTTAAAAACACACTGTACTAGTTGATTTTGTCTGCTTTAACATTAAACAGAAGGTGCATAAAGTTTCCCTTTTTATTGTCAGTTGCCAATGTTAAAATGCACACAGAGGTATCAGAAGACGCAATAGCTTTTTCCTAGCATTCCAAAAATTCTCTCGTTTGGGAGTTGCAACAGGATTGGTGTCTCAAAAATAGAAATAGCTTTTGTAGACATTGAAAATGTAAAAAAAAAAAAAAAACATCTCACTTTTTGGGGGATTATGGTGAGTTTTAAACATGTAGGCCTGGCTGATAGTAGCAGTTCATCCCTTTGGTGAGGATTCATGTCAGGTTGGAATATAAGATATCAAAATGTCATCATGTACTCCAACGTGAAGATGCTGCTGCTTTTGCCTCTTACAAGTAGTGCGTGCAGTGTTGGCCAGGAGAATGCACCCCCATTTGGCAGGTGTTTGTTGCTGGAAAGCCGTTGAAAATTGGCTGCGTAGCTTGCCCCTATGGATTTCCAGTTAAGCCTTTTTTTTCGGAAGGAGAAAAAAATTCCTGCTTTCTGAATTTCTACTGAGGGTCTAAGGTGAGGTTATCCAGTACTCATCTTTTTCCATCTGTCAGTGTCGCAGGCAGTGGTGGACTAGTGGTAGCTGTAGCCAGAGAAGAACAGGTATTGGTGGACTAGTGGTGCCTGTAGCCAGTGGACAGCAGGCATTGGTGACTTGGTGGTAGCTGTAAACAGTGAACAAAAGGCATTGGTGGACTAGTTGTAGCTGGAGTTAGCGATCAGCAGGCATTGGTGGACTAGTGGTAGCTGCAGCCTGCAAATAATAGACATTGATGAACTAGTGTTAGTTGTAGCCAGTGTATGGCAGGCAATGGTGGACTAGTGAAATAGCTTTTGCAAACAGTGAAAAGTTGAAAAACTTAGCAAAAATTTCCCCTTTTTGGGAGATGCAGCAGATTTTGTGGCTGGCAAGTGAATACTCGATGGCCTTTTCACAAATGTTCCCAAAATTTGGAAATTGCAACAGAATTGGCACACTGGAAAGAGAAGAAGATATGAATAAAAAGCCCCCCAAAAATGATCCCCTTTTTGGGCTCATGGGTTGTGAATATGTAGGCCTGATAGTAGTAGCATCAAGGATATGGGTAGTAGCTGTAGCGCTACACTAAAACACAAAGGGGATGTGTATCTGTGCGTATGTTGGCCCGGTACTAGTGGGCAACAGCAGGGGTAGTGGACTGGTGGTAGTTTTAGCCAGAAAATAGCAGGCAGTGGTGAACTGGTAGTAGTTGTAAGTCTGATAGGTGAATTGAACATTTATTACCCACAATGCAGCAGGTTTTGCGGTAATACCGCTTCATCAGGCATATTGGGATAGAATACATCAGTATATATAGCAGTGAAAATTTACCCTATAGGTACAGAATAAAAATATGTATATAAAAGGAATAATATATATATATATATATATATATATATATATATATATACAGAGAGAGAAATAAATTTATACAAATATATATATATATATATATATATATATATATAAATATACATATATATATATATATATATATATATATATATATAGGGAGGATGCCGCAGCACACAAAAGTAGTTTGAGTGTAAAAAACAGTGGTTTATTCCATGAAAATACAAGCAAGCGACGTTGCTTGCTTGTATTTTCATGGAATAAACCACAGTTTTTTACACTCAAACTACTTTTGTGTGCTGCGGCATCCTCCCTAGATGACTGACTTGCCTTGACCAGGCTCTTTTCGCCACTTGCACCAGCACTATGATACAATAGGACGTGCTGCTCCAATCTGGTTTTTGTTATATATATATATATATATATATATATATATATATATATATATATATATATATTGTAAGGAACTGTCCTCGGGGATTCACTCTGGGATCGTCCTGGACTACGCCACAGGATGTGTTTCTTCTCAATATACCAGTAAACAAACGTTTATAATGCAAATCTGGCACTTTGCCAGTTTTATTAGACAAGTTGCAGAGAAAAAAATAAACAAAAAGCAGGGACAAAACAAAATCCAAACCATCTGGTCACTGACTAAACAGATCAGCTTGTCCTTACTAACAACCGCTGAGCTTCCCTCAGCTGGTTAAACATATGTCCCCTGCAACCTTCTACTCACAATTCATGTCACTCTTTGAGCCACTCATAGCTCAGGCTGTGTACTCCTCAGCAGGCTCTGTCTCTCCCCTACAGCCCACTTGCTGTTTCCTAGGAAGAGCCCAGATTAGACTGACTCTCCATCTTATGTACACACCTCCCTTCCCTCCTGCCTCATTAATTAAGAAGCAGGTGAGATTCTCAAGGGTTAGCCAAGAAAATACACTTTTTCCTTGCCACCTCATCACAATATATATATATATATATATATATATATATATATATATATACTTCCACTCTTTAGGACACAGCACCAGTCACGAGGTCCGAGTTAAATGCGGTTAAAACAGCTTTATTGCATCACGGTATAAAGTGCAACGTTTCGGCTCAGTAGCCTTTTTCAAGCATAATAAAGCAGTGATATACAACATTCTTAAATAGGTGACCAAGCTATGTGATTGGCTAAAACACATCTGTGAATCATACAATACTCAGTGGTAGGGTAGCCCACAGGCTGTCATTGGTTAAGACAATGTCTAAGTGACGTAACAACTGTCAAAACATGTAAACATGTGCATAACTCATAAGCAGTGATATAAAGTGCAGGGCAGGTAATATGGCGTACCGTGGGGGGCTCCAGAGTTGTATGATTGGCATCCGATCTTCAATATTATGGATCAAAATCGTCAGTCCCCCGGGGTCCGCGCTCCGTGATCTGTTTGTAGCGCGGACCCCGGGTGACTGACGATTTTGATCCATAATACTGAAGACCGGATGCCAATCATACAACTCTGGAGCCCCCCACGGTATGCCATATCACCTGCTCTGCACTTTATATCACTGCTTATGAGTTATGCACATGTTTACATGTTTTGACAGTTGTTACGTCACTTGGACATTGTCTTAACCAATGACAGCCTGTGGGCTGCCCTACCACTGAGTATTGTATGATTCACAGATGTGTTTTAGCCAATCACATAGCTTGGTCACCTATTTAAGAATGTTGTATATCACTGTTTTATTATGCTTGAGAAAGGCTACTGAGCCGAAACTTCGCACTTTATACCGTGATGCAATAAAGCTGTTTTAACTGCATTTAACCCAGACCTCGTGACTGGTGCTGTGTCCTAAAGAGTGGAAGTATTTGGTTATCCAGCATGGCATGCTGGGGGACTCCTGCACCGCACTAAAGGCCATCCAGTGCTGGAATTTCTTCACATATATGTATATATATATATATATATATATATATATATATATATATATATATAGACTGTAGAGGAAGAGGAACACTGTGACAAGGATTCCAGATCCAGCTGGGTGCTCAGCTCCAGGAACAGACCAATTCCCAAGTAATATCATAATAGAAGTTGAAGCGGCACTCCAATAATGATTAGATCAAACAGTGGTTTTATTCACACATCTGTGCAAAACAGCGACATTTCGGCTTAACAATAAAGCCTTTCTCAAGCATAGTGAACAGCAAAGCATAGTGTATATATATATAGGCCCCTTAATTACATATGCAAATAAGGGGTGTGTTCCCAATAAAAAAAATCACAACAATGTACAAACATACTCAAGAGACCTCAATCGGTCAATATAATCTTGCCAAAAACAGAATCATACATTTATAGGTGTAAATTACACACAGCATCAGTGGTTACATAATCAATAATAGTGCATAGTGTATACAATTACATGAGATTTTGTGTAGATCCGGTTTCCAAGGCGGCGCTCACCTGCTGACATGAACATGGATAACCAATCAGCTTAATTCCCCCCCGGAACACATTGTGTTTGTACACAAAGCCAGTGCGCAGGTGCCGTTAGTTCGCATCCAGTCACGGCCGGAAGACATCAGAAGTCACTTTGCCTTTATTTGAAAACGGTAATATGGTCATCAACATGGCTGTAACACTGCTATATTGCACCTGCCCACTGTTATGCCGGTATCCAATATGGCGCTTCAGTATTCAAATGAAATTGCGTGTGGATTTACGCATGCGTACAGAGTGCGTTGGACAACTGTGGTGCTTGAATAATCATGTGACAGGACGTGTGCAGTTACGCATGCGTGTCATAGAACGGAGAGATTACGTCAAGCAATCATGTTACTTCTGATGTCTTCCGGCCGTGACCGGATGCGAACTTACGGCACCTGCGCACTGGCTTTGTGTACAAACACAATGTGTTCCGGGGGGGGGGGGGGGGAAATTAAGCTGATTGGTTCTCCATGTTCATGTCAGCAGGTGAGCGCCGCCTTGGAAACCGGATCTACACTAAATCTCATGTAATTTTGTACACTATGCACTATTATTGATTATGCAACCACTGATGCTGTGTGTAATTTACACCTATAAATGTATGATTCTGTTTTTGGCACAGATTACATTGATCGATTGCGGTCTCTTGAGTATGTTTGTACATTGTTGTGATTTGTATTGGGCACACCCCCCTTATTTGCATATGTAATTAGGGGGGGCTATATATATACACTATGCTGTTCACTATGCTTGAGAAAGGCTTTATTGTTAAGCCGAAACGTCGCAGTTTTGCATAGATGTGTGAATAAAACCACAGTTTGATCTAATCATTATTGGAGTGCCGCTTCTACCTCTATTTTTATATATAAATATAGATGTATACACAAATATATATGTAAAAGAGAAAGACAATAACTATATAAAAATATATATTTATATGTTATATATTTTTAGATAGTTATTGTCTTTCTCTTTTACACATATATTGGTATATATTCATTTCTCTCTATATATTGGTCCTTCTAGATGCGTATTTTTATTCTGTACCTATAGGGTTAATTTGTACTGCTATATATACTGATGTATTCCTGTGTTCTCAATATGCCTGATGAAGCGGTATTACCGCAAAACGCGTTGTATTGTGGGTCATAAATGTGCATCCTGGATAAAGCCCCGCTCGGGTGAAACGCGTGGGCGGTGGGGTGGGTGACTGGGGAACTTAAAGGGGGGCTCCTACATTTTAATTTATCTATCAGCAGGTCCACTTGATGGCCCATAATGGCTGGCTCTGACCTTTCTTCTTAAACTTACCTTATTTGCATCAGCAGTTTAGCATTTCACATTGCTAAACATTTTCAATATATTACTGCATCTTTGCACACTTGTGCTGCTACACACTTTTGCTGCTAGAGTTTCCTGCACCTTACATGAATATACACAAATGTGTTTATCTACTTACCTATAAACCTTTGTTGGATGAATTTTCTACATCTATTATATTTTTTTCCTTGTGTTAGCACTTTATTGCTGAATTTGCACTGGACCTATGCTGCTGCTTTGTCCCCCCCCCCTCTCCCCAGTCCCCCACCTATTGGTCTGTGTCCATGCCACTTGTGTGTTTTTAAACCTTTTTCATCTTTTCAAATTTAAATTTGCTATAATAAATAGAATATTTAAATTTGCTATAATAAATAAAATATATTGATTTTACATTTTGGTCACTTTGTGTAGTGGTTCCTTCTTTGGATATATGTTTATGGTATAGAACCACAGGACCTTATTACCAGGTCTACAGTTTATGTACCCTCACACTGTTGGTGCTAATTTTGCCAATCAATTTTGAAAAAATTAAAATTATTAAAAAGTTTACGTCAGTTCGACACACCAGAAAAAGGCTCATCAATGAAGTGAGTAGGTAAATCTGGTCTGGAAGCTTGAAAAAATGTTGAAAACTTTTTTTCAGTAATTTTTTCTTTTTTGATAATTGTTTAACACCTATTAAGGTGTCGGCATGGCCTGACCCAGTTTTTGGTAAAGGGAGAAAATACAGGTAATGTGACATAAAAGCTCCAGTCAACTTTTACTCTCATATCCATAAATGTATTTAATATGGCATAAAAGGCCTATTCAGCTTTTACTCTCATTGATAGGAATGCAGGTTTTTGTTAAACCCAGCTAGAAATACTCTGTTTCTTTTATTGAACCCAGAATATACAAGTAGCACAGTGTAAATTTCTATTTAACTTTTACTCTTACTACTAGAAATGTGTTTTTTTTATATTTTTTTTATTTTTGTTAACTCCTTCATGACCCAGTGAATTTTGATTTGATGCCATTTTCTTTCCTTTTTACATTCTCAGACTCACGATTATTTTTTATTTTTACACTTACAAAGTTGTAGTAGGGTCTGTTTTTTTTAAGACAAGTTGTACTTTTCAATTGCATACTTTATTTATCATGTAATGTATTATGAAGCCAGAAAGAAATTATATGTATGGTAAAATAAAAGAAAAAAATTTGGAAATGTAGTTCACAAATAAACTGTATTCTATGGGTCAGTACAATTTTAATGATACCAAACATGGATAATTGTTGTTTCAATTCATAGTTAAAAAATGTAAAAACTTAAAAAATAAATTTTCTGATTCCTATAAAAAAAAATTAGCTTTAGTTCTCAATGGAACCACTTTTGTAAGTTTTGGTATCAGTTTTAATAAAAAAAATTTTATGACATGTGACCAAAAATCAGCAAGTATTCATAATGTATTCAGAAATATAAAATGAATAAACAAATAAAAAGGTGGTATCTTCATACTCTCCATAAAACATGAAATTAATAAATGTGATAAATATTCTAGAAATTGCACCCAGAGTTCCCAAGTAGTTAGGTAACATTTGTGTGATCCAACTTCCCAGCTAGTTAGCCTGGCCAGTTCCTGCACTTTATCTGATGAACGTCAATCGGTGGTACAAAGTTAGGAAGCTGACCTCCAGCCCCTATTGTTACTAATCGGTCCCTATGATTGTGCTGCGGGGTCTAATGAGTACCTTGAACATAACAGAAGAACAGAAAAAAATCCCCCTCTAGGCACAACTTCTCTGGATGGAATCAAGCAAGATATTCAGAATAAAATTAAGTTTTACATTTTACCAATGACGCGTTTCGGGTATACACCCGAACATACCAGCACCTTCATTATTAGCCTTAAGGGGTAATGGCAGACATCAGCATTATGTCCACAATTACTGGTGAGTACAAGCTCTTGAAGTACAACTCCTGCTTTTACTTCAGAGACAGTCGAGACTGCAGGACATAAATGTATGCATGTAGGAGGCAGGGTGCACATTTATGATTTACGTCCTTTGTTGTCGAGTGGCTGAGTTAAAATCCTAAAAGACTTTAGACTAAAATATCTATATATATGTAAATCAATTATATGTTTGATACTGGTGACTGCATCATCCTTTAGGGCATTTTTAAAATCTAGTTACTTATGAAACCATGTAATAATAATGTAATCTTGTGTGCACACCATCCATACCAATATACTTCTTCAAGCAGCTTTATGGGATCTGTAAAGGCTGTTGTTTGTGTTTATGCTTTGCAATTAATATTTATTAAATTAGTAGGCAACATAGTTACCATTGTAATTTTTGACACTTATTGTTTGGTTTAATTATAATCCTTTTCACAAGTAGGCAAAAAAAGGTATTTAAGCAGCATTATCTGACTGGGGCTGTATGTAGTCAGGAATCAGCTGTAGTCACACTGCAAAACATAATTTAATTATACTGATAGCAACTGCAGTATAGTATGGTAAATGGTTTAACCTCTTACGTGCCTTTTTTTTGTACTTTTTTCCTCCTCACCTTCGTATTTACCTCCTCACCTTCTAAAAATCATAACGCTTTCAATTTTACACCTTCAGACCTATATGAGAACTTTTTTTTTTTTTTGCCACCTATTTTACTTTGTAATACGGTCAATCATTTCATCACAAAATCTACCAAAAACCAGAAAAAAAATTTTGTGGGGCAAAATAAAAAAAAAACTGAAAAAACATGCCATTTTGTAATTTTGGGAGGCTTCTGATTCGGCACAGTGCACTTTTTGATAAAAATGCCACCTTGGCACCTTATCTTTATTCTGTAGGTCAATACGCTTGAACTGATACCCGACTTATAGAGGTTTGATTTTGTTTTTCTTCTGTTAAAAAATTTCAACTTAATGCACAAAAATTTGTAGGTTTAAAAATGTCCTCTTCTGACCGGATTAACTTTTTTATTTTTCAGGATATGGGGATGTGTGAGGGTTCATTTTTTGCACCATGATCTGTTGTTTTTATCTGTGCCATTTTTTGTTTTCATGATCTTTGGTGACCAAAGATATATGGACTTTGGTATTTTACGTATACGCCATTGACCATGCGGTTTAATTAACGTTATATTTTATAGTTCAGACATTTACGCACACGGTGATAACAAATATCTTTATTTTTATTATGTTTACATATTTTGTATATGGATTTTGGGAAAAGGGGGGTGATTTAAACTTTTAAAGGGTACCTCTCATCAAATAAACTTTTGATATATTTTAGATTAATGAATGTTGACTAACTTTCCAATAGCATGTTAATGAAAAACATGCTTCTTTCTATTGTATTTTTCCCGATCGGTTCTGTCAGCAAGCATTTCTGACTCATGCTGGAGTCCTAAACACTCAGAGCTGCCAGCCTGCTTTGTTCACAGCCAAACAGGCTGTGAACAAAGCAGGCTGACAGCTCTGAGTGTTCTCCTTTGTGAACAAAGCAGACTGGCAGCTCGTAGTGTTTAGTACTCCAGCATGAGTCTGAAACTGCTTGCTGCCAGGACTGGTAGGGAGACCCCTAGTGGTCATTTCTTCAAAGTGGAAATTAAATAGAAAGAAGCATATTTTTTAGTAACATGCAATTGTGAAGTTATTCTGCATACATTAATCTATAATATATCAAAAGATTTTTTGATGAGAGGTACGCTTTAATTAGGAAAGAGTTAATGTGTGTTTTTTTAAACTTTCAACTTTTTTTTGCACTTTATTAGTCCCTTTAGGGGACTCTTAGGAGGATTCATTAGATTCCTCATACAGATCAATTTAGTTCCATAGAAATACATTGATCTGTGTGGTCTGCGCTTGTTTGATAAAGCCTGGTTCAGCCAGAGCCATGGACAGGGCCACGGACCTCCACAGTGGATACCCCCCCCCCCTGTGTGATCATGCTGCAGGGGGGCGATCCACTCCACTGGACCACCAGAGACTGTTTAAAGGTTTAAAGGTCTCTTTAGACGCCACTGTCAGCTTTGACAGCGGTGATCTAAGTGGGTTAATAGCTGGCCGCGGCAAAATCGATGTATGTCGGCTATTAACGGCGGCCCTCAGCTACAAGAATCAGCTGGGAGCTGACTAGTATGGCGTGGGCTCGAGTCGAGTCATAAAACATCCTTGGTCATTAACCAGTTGAGATAGATGGACAAAAACAATAATACCATAATTATTTATGTAATAATTTTGACAAATGTTGATTATGTATAGACAATCTAAGGTGACTTTAAACTTATCCGATATAATGATGTATTACCAAACTTTTGTATCTTTCAGATGGTGCATAATATTTTTGGGATGTCTGAAAACTCCTACTATAAAACAACATTTTAATTTACTATTGGCAAACTTTCCAGAGATTGCAGAATTTTTTCCAAGCTAGGATTTTCTGTTGAATTTATTTCATCTACTAATGGAAAAGTAAACATTTAATAATATTACCTTATTCAAAAGACTTCTGCTGTAAAATGCACATAGGATACCCCCACAGAGCAGCTGAACACAATAAAATTTCTACATAATTATAATCATGACAGAATCTCTTGAAAAACGTGTGTGGATCAATTTGCGGGATTCATCCTGTATAATTAGATTGGGGGAGCAGCATTTAGTTCTGTATAAATGAGATACAAAAACAATGGTGTTGAAAAGCTCCGTAATTATATCTAGACCCTAATGAAGTCCCTAGCTAGCTCAAATTAGATATGGAAATGCAGGAGTAGAAAGAAATGTACTGTGCAGAATTATGTATTGTTACTTATGGACAAATAATCTACACTCTTCTAGGATTCAGAAAGACGTAGGGAGGAGCTGTGCACAGAATTACTGAGATTCTAAGCTATTTTTCTGCTATTTGCTGAAGACAATAGGAACTAAGCAGAGTTTCTATGAGATTGGTAATAGTGTGGTAACCTCTGCCAAAATGTTATAAGTGAAAAATAATGGTGTCTTTGATGTTTGTTGAATTGCTACTAAACAGCATAAAACAAAGCCAATGAGAACAAATAGGTCATAATATACTTCAGTTCTTTCTTTGAGACCAGTTTTAGTACATTCAATGGAATTGTGCATTCTCTATCTCTTGTGTTGTGCTTGAGCCAACAGGACCACATCATTAGAATGTACAATACAAAGTTTTCAGATGACACACACTGTGAGGAGAATGAACACCAATATAACATTATGTGGCCGATTCCATGTAATATAATACCAACGTTTTTGAAAATGACAGGAACACTTTAAGTTTCAACTATGCTTTTGTTTTATCTATATCTACTGAAGAAAGGGTCATATACTTTTGTTTAGAACCCTGAATTGCGTCTAGGAATTTTTAATTTGTCTGAACATAGCACTAGAACGACGCACTGCTACTTGGAGAAAATCTGCACCGGAATACTGACTACGCGAATTGCAGGATATCCACCTATTCCACCTAATCCTCTGATTCTCTGTTCGGGAACGCTACATGGAAGTCATGCTACACCTGCTGGAGTAACAATAGAAGCAACCTTGTGGAAGATTGAACAACACAGCACGCATTGTATTAATCACGGAACCAGCATCTGTCTGTATCCCAGAGAGCGACTACAGCGCCCACATCAAACCAACAGCCACAGGATATCAAAGTGGGTCCATTGCAGCATGAGACCAGTGGCCGGAGGATTGTGAGAGATACATATAAGAACTGTATAGGTGGATATCCCTTGCTATCTCTGGCATCAAAGTGGGTCCATCACAGCATGAGACCAGAGGCCGGAGGATTGGTGAGAGATACATATAAGAACTGTATAGGTGGATATCTTTAGCTATCCTTGATACTGCCTAACTAGAAGTGTCAGATTATCAATCATTCATTTTAGCAATATCTAACCAGGAGTGCCGGGCTATCAATTGCCGAACTAACAGATCTGTTGTAAAACTATATTCAGTAATAGCGCTCTAATATCCAGTAACAGTGTTTTATCTATTTACATATATTCTACCACTAGGGCTCATTGGTACATTTTGCATTACTAGTACATATTTATATGTTCTTTTATTATTATCATTAAATTTTTATGTATATATTGTTTTAATAAATACATTAAGAAATTGAAGCACAGTCTTTTCCAATAACATTATGTACTATTTTTAATGGTAGTGTCCTTGAGGTGTGGTTATTATTTTCTTACCCTAAGTTTCACCATGGACATCTATACCATATTAACAACTCTATGGTATAGAAGTCCACGATGAAACTTAAAGTGTACCTGTCATTTGCAAAAAACTTTTCATATAATGTAGATAATAATATTATATGTATATTTGTAATATACATTGATTGACAATTGGTATATTTTTGAGTGAAAAAGTGCTGTTTCTGCAGCTATTGCCTGTGTGCATTTGTTCGGAGACAAAATACAGGAAGTGAAGTGAGGACAAGACAAGCAGGGCTCTGTGCTGGTTCCTGGCTTGTCAATTATCTTGCTGTGTGAGTCGGGGGCATGTCACAGAGCCTCATTGCACAAAGCCTTGCTTGTCCTCAGTGTACAGAGCCTTGCTTGTCCTCAGTGCACAGAGCCCAGCTTGTCCTCAGTGCACTTCCTTAAGGACTCAGGACGTTTGAGTACGTCCTGTCACATCCCGGCCCCCCGCCGCTAGCTGGAGGGGAGCCGGTGCCTGATGCCTGCTGAAATCGTTCAGCAGGCATCGGGGCATATCGCCCAGGGGGGGGTCATTATGCCCCCCCATGTCGGCATTGGCCGTAGATCTGCGGCAGATTCCAGGTCAATCGGGTCTCCAGTGACCCGGAATTACAGGCTGGAACAAGAATTACAGGCTGGAACAAGAACAGCCACAGCCAGCAGGGGTGAGGTGGCACTGGTGCCACCTCACAATCGCCCTGATTCGTCGGCCGGTTTCCCGGCCGACCAATCTGGGCACCTGCTGCGGGTGTCACTCCCGCAACCCGCTCCGCCCCTCTTCTGGAGGACGTGAGCGGGTGCGGGACGTGCACCCCGGGTGCCGGGGACCCCGATCCCCGGTGTCAATGTTGGGATCGGGGCCCCAGGAGCAGCGGCGGCGACGACGAGGGACTGACCTGCGCGGCGTGGATTGTTGGAGGTGATTGACAGCCTCCTGCTGTTGCTTAGCAATAGCTCCCAGCATGCAAAAAGGGCCTGCTGGGAGCTGTAGTTATGCAACAGCAGGAGGCAGACCACCACAACTCCCAGCATGCACTTATGGGCATGCTGGGACTTATAGTTTTGCAACAGCTGGAGGCACATTTTTTCTATGGAAAAGTGTACCTTCAGCTGTTGTGTAACTACAACTCCCAGCTTGCACAAACAGCTAAAGTGCATGCTGGGAGTTGTAGTGGTGCATCTGCTGGTTGCAAAACTACAACTCCCAGCATGCCCGTTGGCTGTCGGTGACTGCTGGGAGTTGTAGTTTTGCAACAGCTGAAGGCACACTTAGTTATGTAGCAAACCAGTGTGTCTCCAGCTGTTGCATAACTACAATCCCCAGCATCCCCAGCCAAAGTAGTATGCCTCCAGCTGTTGCATAACTACAAGACCCAGCATGCCCTTCCGCTGTCCGTACATGCTGGGGGTTGTAGCTTTTGCAACAGCTGAAGGCACACTGGTTGTAAAACACTGAGTTTGTTACCAAACTTTGTGTTTCACAACCAGTGTGCCTCCAGCTGTTGCAAAACTACAACTCCCAGCATGCACTGATAGACTGTACATGCTGGGAGTTGTAGTTTTGCAACAGCTGGATGTCCCCCCCCCCCCCCCCCAATGTGAATGTACAGGGTACACTCACATGGGCGGAGGATTACAGTAAGTATCCAGCTGCAAGTTTGAGCTGCGGCAAATTTTCTGCCGCAGCTCAAACTGCCAGCGAGAAACTACTGTGAACCCCCGCCCATGCGACTGTACCCTAAAAACACTACACTACACTAACAAAAAATTTAATAAAAAGTAAAAAACACTACATATACACATATCCCTACACAGCCTCCCTCCCCTCCCCAATAAAAATGAAAAACGTCTGGTACGCCACTGTTTCCAAAATGGAGCCTCCAGCTATTGCAAAACAACTACTCCCAGTATTGCCAGATAGCCACTGACTGTCTAGGCATGCTGGGAGTTTTACAACAGCTGGAGGCACCCTGTTTGGGAATCACTGGCGTAGAATACCCCTATGTCCACCCCTATGCAAGTCCCTAATTTAGGCCTCAAATGCGCATGGCGCTCTCATTTTGGAGCCCTGTCGTATTTCAAGGCAACAGTTTAGGGCCACATATGGGGTATTGCCGTACTCGGGAGAAATTGTGTTACAAATTTTGGGGGGTATTTTCTGCTTTTACCCTTCTTAAAAATGTAAAATTTTTGGGAAAAGAGGCATTTTAGGTAAAAAAATAAATTGACATATGCAAAAGTCGTGAAACACCTGTGGGGTATTAAGGTTCACTTAACCCCTTGTTACGTTCCCCAAGGGGTCTAGTTTCCAAAATAGTATGCCATGTGTTTTTTTTTTGCTGTTCTGGCACCATAGGGGCTTCCTAAATGCGGCATGCCCCCAGAGCAAAATTTGCTTTCAAAAAGCCAAATGTGACTCCTTCACTTCTGAGACCTGTAGTGCACCAGCAGAACACTTTTCACCCCATATGGGGTGTTTTCTGAATCGGGAGAAATTGAGCTTCAAATTTTGGGGGGTATTTTCTGCTTTAACATTTGTAAAAATGTAATTTTTTGGGGAAACAAAGCATTTTAGGTAATTTTTTTTTTTTTTTACATATGCAAAAGTTGTGAAACCCCTGTGGGGTATTAACCCCTTAAGGACCCGGGCTTTTTCCGTTTTTTCATTTTCAATTTTTCCTCCTTAACTTTAAAAAATCATAACTTTTAAAAATTTTCACCTAAAATTATATATAATGGCTTAATTTTGCATCACTAATTCTACTTTGTAATGACATTAGTCATTTTACCCAAAAATCTACGGTGAAACGGGAAAAAAAATCAATGTGCGACAAAATTGATGAAAAAACACTATTTTGTAAGTTTTGGGGGCTTCTATTTTTACGCAGTACATTTTTTGTCAAAAATGATACCTTATCTTTATTCTGTAGGTCCATACGGTTAAAATGATACCCTACTTGTATAGGTTTGAATTTGTATCACTTCCGAAAAAAATCATGAATACATGCAGGAAAATTTATACGTTTAAAATGGTCATCTTTTGACCCCTATAACTTTTTTATTTTTCTGTGTTCAGGGCGCTTTGAGGACTCATTTTTTGCACCGTCATCTGAAGTTTTTAGCGGTACCATTTTTGTTCTGATCAGACTTTTTGATCACTTTTTATTCACTTTTTTGTGGTATAAAAAGTGATCAAAAATGCGCTATTTTGGACTTTGGAATTTTTTTGCGCGTACGCCATTGAACGAGTGGTTTAAAAAGCGGTATATTTTTATAAATCGGACATTTCCGCACGCGGCGAAACCGCATATGTTTATTTTTATTATTATTTACATAATTTTTTTTTTATTTTTGGAAATGCCGGGTGATTTAAACTTTTATTAGGGGAAGGGATAATTGAAAGGGTTAATGATTTTTTTACACTTTTCTTATGCAACATTATAGCTCCCATAAGGGGCTATAACATTGCATTTACTGATCTTTTACACTGATTGATCCATCTCCATAGGAATGGATCAATCAGTGTTTTCGGCGATTGAATGCTCAAGCCTGGATCTCAGGCTTGAAGCATTCATTCGGCGATCGGACAGCACAGGAGATGGTAAGAGACCTCCTCCTGTGCTACAGCTGTTCGGGATGCCGCGATTATACCGCGGCGATCCCGAACAGCTCCCTGAGCTAGCCGGGCACTTTTTACTTTCGTTTTTAGCCGCGCGGCTCA
This sequence comes from Hyla sarda, assembly GCF_029499605.1. Classification (NCBI taxonomy): domain Eukaryota; kingdom Metazoa; phylum Chordata; class Amphibia; order Anura; family Hylidae; genus Hyla; species Hyla sarda. Next base: position 373,768,940 of record NC_079190.1, on the reverse strand, counting down.
GCTTTGAGCGCGCGGCTAAAGGGTTAATAGCGCGCGGCACAGCGATCAGTGCCGCGCGCTATTAGAGGCGGGTCCCGGCTTCACTATGACGCCGGGCCCGCCGCGATATGATGCGGGGTCACCGTGTGACCCCGCGTTATATCGCAGGACCGGGACCCATGACGTATGCATACGTCATGGGTCCTTAAGAGGTTAAGGTTCACTTTACCCTTTGTTACGTTCCCCAAGGGGTCTAGTTTCCAAAATGGTATGCCATGTGGCTTTTTTTTTGCTGTCCTGGCACCATAGGGGCTTCCTAAATGCGGCATGCCCCCAGAGCAAAATTTCCTTCAAAAAAGCCAAATGTGACTCCTTTTCTTCTGAGACCTGTAGTGCGCCAGCAGAGCACTTTTCACCCCAATATGGGGTGTTTTCTGAATCGGGAGAAATTGAGCTTCAAATTTTGGGGGGTATTTTCTGCTGTAACCCTTTGTAAAAATGTTAATTTTTTGGGAAACCAAGCATTTTAGGTAATTTTTTTTTTTTTTTTTTACATATGCAAAAGTTGTGAAACTCCTGTGGGGTATTAAGGTTCACTTTACCCCTTGTTACGTTCCCCAAGGGGTCTAGTTTCCAAAATGGTATGCCATGTGTTTTTTTTTTGCTGTCCTGGCACCATAGGGGCTCCCTAAATGCGGCATGCCCCAGAGCAAAATTTCCTTCAAAAAAGCCAAATGTGACTCCTTCTCTTCTGAGACCTGTAGTGCGCCAGTAGAGCACTTTTCACCCCCATATGGGGTGTTTTCTGAATCGGGAGAAATTGGGCTTCAAATTTTGGGGGGTATTTTCTGCTATTACCCTTTTTAAAAATGTTAAACTTTTGGGAAACCAAGCATTTTAGGAAATATTTTAAATAAAAATTTTTTTACACATTTTTTTAAATTTTTTTTTCATATGCAAAAGTTGTGAAACTCCTGTGGGGTATTAAGGTTCACTTTACCCCTTGTTATGTTCCCCGAGGGGTCTAGTTTCCAAAATGGTATGCCATGTGGTTTTTTTTGCTGTTCTGGCACCATAGGGGCTTCCTAAAGGTGACATGCCCCCCAAAAACCATTTGTCGCTCCTTCCCTTCTGAGCCCTCTACTGCGCCCGCCGAACAATTAACATAGACATATGAGGTATGTCCTTACTCGAGAAAAATTGGGTTTCAAATACAAGTTAAAATTTTCTCCTTTTTACCCCTTGCAAAAATTAAAAAATTGGGTCTACAAAAACATGCGAGTGTAAAAAATGAAGATTGTGAATTTTCTCCTTCACTTTGCTGCTATTCCTGTGAAACACCTAAAGGGTTAAAACGTTGACTGAATGTTATTTTGAATACTTTTGGGGGTGCAGTTTTTAACATGGGGTCTTTCATGGGGTATTTCTAATATGAAGACCCTTCAAATCCACTTCAAACCTGAACTGGTCCCTGAAAAAAAGCGAGTTTAAAAATTTTGTGTAAAAATTGGAAAATTGCTGCTGAACTTTGAAGCCCTCTGGTGTCTTCCAAAAGTAAAAACACGTCAATTTTATGATGCAAACATAAAGTAGACATATTGCATATGTGAATTAAAAAAAATTATTTGGAATATCCATATTCCTTACAAGCAGAGAGCTTCAAAGTTAGAAAAATGCTAAATTTTCAGATTTTTCATCAATTTTGGGATTTTTCACCAAGAAAGGATGCAAGTTACCACAAAATTTTACCACTATGTTAAAGTAGAATATGTCACGAAAAAACAATCTCGGAATCAGAATGATAACTAAAAGCATTCCAGAGTTATTAATGTTTAAAGTGACAGTGGTCAGAATTGTAAAAAATGGCCGAGTCCTAAAGGTGAAAAAGGGCTCAGTGCTTAAGGGGTTAAAGAAAATATATTTTTTCCTGAGTAAAAATACACTTAACAGTGGCCTTATCATTGCAAAGGGCCTAAATACAAGCAAATAGCGTACCATATATTACCTTTTTTTCTGTCTCTGTGCTAAATTAAGTGTTAAACCACACGTTATATACCTGCCGGTGTATTAAAGAAAAAAAGGGTTTTCCTGCGTAAAAATACGCTTAACAGTGGCCTTATCATTGCAATGGGCCTACATGCAAGCAAATAGCATACCATATACTACCTTTTTTTCTGTCTCTGTGATAAATTAAGTGTTATACCACATGTTATATACCTGCCGGTGTATTAAAGAAAAAAAAGGTTTTCCTGCGTAAAAATACGCTTAACAGTGCGCTCATCATTGCAAAGGGCATACATACAACCAAGTAGTGTACTATTTAGTACCTGTATTTCTCTCTCGGTGCTAAATTCAGTGCTATTCCACACATTAGTATACACTGGATGGTGTATACAACAAAAAAAGAGTTTTTTTCTGCGTATAAATATATAAATACGCTTAACAGTGCGATCATCATTGCAAAGGGCATACATACAACAAAGGAGTGTACTATTTAGTAACTGTTATTCTGTCTAGGGCCTATATACTTTGAAAGGACAGCCGTAAGTAATCGCCTGCTGCTGTTCTATACCCTCATAACTGCACTAAGTATGTCAGGCAGGGAAGTGCCAGGACGTGCACAGAGAAGGGGCAGAGGCCTACATACGTCAGGCAGAGTTGGCAGCAGACTTGGGGCGAGTGGCAGCAGGAGTCGCAGCAATAGGCCTGAGCTCCCGTTAACACGGTCGTGTCGTCGACCCATCTCTCCTCGTCAATTGGTTTACACACTCATCCCCATCATCACAAGCGACATCTGACAACCCCAGTCAAGAGTCGGTGGGTTCCTCAGACACAACCCTCAGTTGGCATGGCCCGGGAGCAGTCCCTGTACTCCCATTGCTTTTGTCCTATGCTGTTCCCTCTCCTAAAGAAGTATCTCATGCTTTGGGTTCAGCTCCACTATTTAGCGAGGACGATGTAATAGAGGACAGTCAGCGTCTAATGGGCAGCCAAGAATGTGAGGAGACATGCGTCCCTTGCTCCGCAAGGCGGCCAAGTAGTGATGCGGAGAGTGACGTGTGAGGCGGTGTTTCAATTGCTCAGGGTCCTGAGGCAGACACTGTTGTGGAACACGAGGAGGACATCAGTGACGTGCACACATCTTTTGATGACGATGAAGCCGATCGCAATTGGGAGCCGGGTGCAGAAACTGGGGCTTCATCATCATCAGGAGAAGAGATTTGCTCTTTGTCTATGAGGCAGCAAGGTGGTAGCACGGTTGGCAATCAGCGTGGTGGTGGCAGTAGTGGAAATTCAGGAGCCAAACGTGCCAGGGGGAGACCACTTGCTACGCGGCAAGCTACCATTCAGGGAGGTAGTGAAACAGGGGTTCCTGGAGACGGCGCCGATAGCAGTGAAATAGTGCGAACTACGGGTGGGAAAATCAGCTACTCTGTGGTGTGATTGTTCTTCATAAAGAATCCGGAGGACCTTAGCGTAGTCACATGCAAAATCTGTGGGCAGAAAGTGAAGCGTGGCCAGGGTCCCAATCTCGGCACCACTGCCCTGTGTCAACACATGATTCGCCACCATAAAGCGGCCTGTGATAACCGTGGCTCCGAGGTAGTGGTCCAGCCTGCCGCATCACCCAGTGGCCATCCACTCCCTCCGTCATCCAGCCAAGACTCCACCACCTCAGCCGAAGGGAGCATTGTGTCAAACCATCCTTCTTGCGCTCTTGCTTCCTCCGATCGTAGTCAGCCATTCCGCCAACAATCGATCGGCGAAGCCATGTCCAAGAGACAACAATATGCGCCCACTCATCCAACGGCGCAGAAGTTGAATGTGCTCCTGTCCAAAGTGCTGGTGTTGCAGTCCCTCCCTTTCCAACTGGTGGACTCTGCAGCTTTCAGGGAATTGATGGCTTGTGCCGAGCCGAGGTGGAGAGTCCCAAGCCGTCATTTCTTTGCGAAGAAGGCAGTACCAGCCCTGCATAAGTTTGTACAAGAGAAGGTGAGCCAGTCCTTGAGCCTGTCGGTGTGTTCAAAAGTGCACGGCAGCGCCGATGTGGGGAGCTGTAACTACGGGCAGGGACAATACATGTCTTTTACGGCCAACTGGGTAAATGTTGTTCCTGCACAGCCACAGCAGCAACTTGGACAGGTCACACCGCTTCCTCCTCCATGCTCTCGCTCCCAGGCAGTTGGTCCTTTTACAGCATGCGCCTCCTCCTTCCCCGTGTCCTCGACCTCCACTGCACATCCAAATCTCGGTGGCCCTTCATCGTACCACGTGTGTAGGGCACAGCGGTGTCAAGCCGTCCTTCACATGGTTTGCCTTGGCGAACGGAGTCACACAGGGGAGGAACTGCTGAAGTTCATTAGGGAAGAAATCCGAGTATGGGTTACTCCGTGAAATCTGGAAATGGGAACCATGGTGACCGACAATGGGAAGAACATTGTGGCCGCCCTGCGACAAGGAAGTGTGAACCATTCGCCCTGCATGGCACACGTGTTGAATCTGGTTGTCAAGAAGTTCATCAAGTCTTCACCCCATTTGCAAGACGTCCTGATAATGGCAAGGAAACTATGCATGCACTTCAGCCATTCGTACACCGCCAAGCACACTTTGCTTGAGCTGCAGCGTCAGAACGGTATCCCACAACATAGTCTCATTTGCCACACGTTGGAATTCCACCCTCCATATGTTGGTCAGACTATACGAACAAAGAAAAGCCATCACTGATTTTTTGATGATACAAGCAGATAGGAGTATTCTCTAGTGTAACTTCAATATGAACGAGTGGCAGCTCATACGTGACACCTGCCGTTTGCTGAGGCCCTTTGAGGAAGCCACATTTTTTGTTAGTCGCTCGAATTACGCCATGAACTACGTAATTCCATTCCTACATTTACTCCAAAAAATTATTGAAAACATGGCTGGTCACGGCAATGGAGATGTTGCGCCTACATCAGAAGGCTACATGAGTCCTGTGGGGGATGAACTGGAGGAGGATGATGAGGGGCAGAAAGGAGCACAGTTTACGGTGGATGAGATGGCCGGTGTTTCTGGTCATTGGACAGGAGGGGAGGAGCAGTAACAGCCAGAGGAGCTGGAGGGTTATTACGAGGGAGGCGAGACAGTGGACCCAGACACACCGTGGCAGTATGCAGTGGAGATGGAGGCAGGTAGTCCCAGTGAGTCACTGTCACAACTGGCACGATGCATGCTGAGTTGCTTGCATAGTGACCCCCGAATTGTCAAAATTCGTCAGCGCGATGACTTCTGGATCTCCACCTTATTAGACCCTCGCTACCGGCCCAGAATGGGGGCCTTTTTTACACCCACTGAGAGGGAGGACAAACTGACCTACTTCAGGGAGCTTCTATGTAGTCGGTTGGCCGATGCCTATCGACCGCATGGTCCATCCACTCGCAGGTCTGACTCGGGGGGCCCTCTGCGCTCACCTTCCACTGCCACGGCTGCGGGGGAGGGGAGGGGTGGCAGGAGCAGTACCGACTCAATCAGCAGCAGCCTAAGTCTACAGTCGCTGATGAGTAGCTTCCTTCAGCCGCATAGTGAAGCTACTCATCAGCAGCAGGTGGACATGGAGCAGGACCTGAACCAGCAGGTGATGGCTTACCTCGACATGACCCTGCCAACAACCGTTGAAGATCTGCTGGACTTCTGGGCAGCCAAACTCGATTTATGATAAAAACAAGCAATCTCCAGGTAGCAAAGCGGGATCAATGGAAGCGCTGAGACCAGATAAGAAGTTAAAAGGACTTATTTCCCATAATGCAATGCGTTTCACGGTCACCCGCTTCCTCAGGCATGTTGGGTTTAGCAGATTACAAGGTATATATAGGGAAAAGGGGTTAACCCCTTCAAGTAGGAAAATTTTATTAACCCCTTGAGGGGTCAAGCCCTTTAATCCCTTCACAACAAGATAGAAGCACATGATAACATCACAACAAAGTACCCAATAAAACAAATACAATACAATTAAAAATAAATATATATATATATGGTATATATATATATATATATATATATATATATATATATATATATTATTTTATTTTTATTTTTTTATTTATTTTTATTTATTTATTTTATTTTTTGTTTCCTGTTTCCAGATGGTCTTAATGAGACACTGGAAAATGCCCATTAAAATATCAAAAAATAAAAGAAGAGGAGAGAAAAAAAAAAATTTTTTATATAGTACTATAATATTTTTTATATTTTTTGTTAAAATATAATATTTGTTTTTAATTGTATTGTATTTGTTTTATTGGGTACTTTGTTGTGATGTTATTATGTGCTTCTATCTTGTTGTGAAGGGCCTAGAGGGCTTGACCCCTCAAGGGGTTAATTAAATTTTCCTCCTTGAAGGGGTTAACCCCTTTTCCCTATATATACCTTGTAATCTGCTAAACCCAATATGCCTGAGGAAGCGGGTGACCGTGAAACGCGTTGCATTATGGGAAATAAATCCTTTTAACTTCTTATCTGGTCTCAGCGCTTCCATTGATCCCGCTCTGCTACCTGGAGATTGCTTGTTTTTATTGTGATTCTATTTCAGTGGGACGAAGCTGCAGAGACCCTTTGATGATACGCCCTGTTCCATTGTTGTACTTGGTTGGAGTACAACTTCATGTGGTAAGTAGACTTGTGCACTAGAAAAATTTTCGTTTAATTTCGTTTCGTTTTTTCGTTTTGGAAAAAAATTTCGGTTCGGCAATATTTTCGGTTTAGATTTTTCGGATACATTCGGTATTCGGGTATTCGTGTTGTTTTTTCGGATACATTCGGTATTCGGGTACATTCGGTAAATCTTTAGTCTTTTTTGGACTTTAGCGATCCTAATAAATAATGGAGATACCTTTTTTATTAAAATTTCGCAGGGTATCATAAAAAAATCATAATAAAAAAGATACAGTGGTGATGAAAAAAATCATATTTAACGAAATGTATCTTTTTTATTATCAAATGTTTATTCATTTTTAAACAGGGATCAATTTATGTGAGCGGGTAAAGCACTAAAAATGTAGCCGACAATAATGAAAATGTAGTGTGTGCGTGTTTTTCACTTTTTTTTTTAAACATTTTTTGGGTAGTACTACTACTCCCAGCATGGAACACACTCTTCCATGATGGGAGTAGTAGTTACCTGTACTAATTGACAGATTGCAGGGGTCCCTTGCGATCATCTTGTATAATGTATAGATGCGCCGGCTGCTCTTCTATGGTCCCCTGCACTCACGTATATGTACACATATTCATATTTCCCGCAGAGCTGTGATTGGCCAGATGGTTCCAGCCAATCACAGCTCTCTGTGAGAAATAGGAATATGTGTATATATACGGCAGTGCAGGGGACCATAGGAGAGCGGCCGCCGCATTCATACATTATACTGGAGGATCACAGCGGGTGTCAGGAGTAATACCTGTAGTGATCTTCGCTTTACTACAAGTACTACCACTCCCAACATGGAGTACACTCTGCTCCATGCTGGGAGCTGTAGTACCTGTATTAATAGACAGATCGCAGCTGGTGTCAGAAGTTACACTCGCTGCCATATGTCTATTAATGCAGGTACTACAGCTCCCAGCATGGAGCAGAGTGTGCTCCATTTTGGGAGTATTAGTACCTGCAGTAAGGGACAGATCCCAGGGATGTCACTCCTCCTGACACCCGCTGCGATCCTCCTTATGTGAATGTCGGGATCAGCTGTTCTCAGGGCTACAGAGCCGGGAGAACAGCTGACGCTGAGCCATAGGTATACATCCTATATCTACTGCCCAGCAAGAACTTACAGTGAGCCTGCAATGTGTATACAGTATACACATTGCTGGCTCACTTAACCCCTTGCTGAGCTGTGCGCTATGCGCAAGCCCAGCAAGGGAAGAGTTAACTTACACTGCTGGACAGTGTAGGTTAACCCTTTGTGCGGTATACACTTCATACAGCTATCTATAGATAGCTGTATACAGTGTATACAGAAGACGAAGTCCAGCTTACTTCCCTCGAGTCCCGGGCCGGGTTCGTGTAGCCCCGCCCCCTATTGATGACGTCATTAGGGGGCGGAGCTACAGAAGGGAACAAGGCTAGTTTATCTGAAGCTCTGTTCACATTGTACGTTTTGTATAATGTGAACAGACCCTTCTGGCAGTGTCTACCCAGACAGGGAGACTCCAGCTGTTGCTAAACTACAACTCCCAGCATGCCCAGACAGCCAAAGGCTGTCTGGGCATGCTGGGAGTTGTAGTTTTGCACCAATTGGTGGCTCCCTGTTTGGGTATACATTGCATCATGGGTGCTCTCCCCAGCGGACAGCGCCAAAAATGTCATAACCAATTTTTTGTGTTTTTTTTCCTTCTCGTTTCAGATCCGTGTATGCAGAGGATTACTGCGGATTCGATGGATTACGGCGGATTATTTTTTTTCCCTTTAATAAAATGGTTAACGAGGGCTGTGGGGGAGTGTTTTTTTAAATAAAATAATTTTTCCAATGTGTTGTGTTTTTTTTTTATTTTTATTGAATTTTCAGGGTTAGTAGCGGAAGCTGTCTTATTGACAGAATCCATTACTAGGCCAGGGCTTAGTGCTAGCCCCAAAAACAGCTAGCGCTAACCCCCAATTATTACCCCGGTACCCACCGCCACAGGGGTGCCGGGAAGAGCCGGTACCAACAGGCCCGGAGCGTCAAAAATGGCGCTCCTGGACCTAGGCGGTAACAGGCTGGCGTTATTTAGGCTGGGGAGGGCCAGTAACAATGGTCCTCGCCCACCCTGGTAACGTCAGGCTGTTGCTGTTTGGTTGGTATTGTGCTGAGAATGAAAATACGGGGAACCCTATGCGTTTTTGTTTTTTATTTAAATAAAAAAATAATTAAAAAAAAACGCATAGGGTTCCCCGTATTTTCATTCTCAGCCAGATACCAACCAAACAGCAACAGCCTGACGTTACCAGGGTGGGCGAGGACCATTGTTACTGGCCCTCCCCAGCCTAAATAACGCCAGCCTGTTACCGCCTAGGCCCAGGAGCGCCATTTTGACGCTCCGGGCCTGTTGGTACCGGCTCTTCCCGGCACCCCTGTGGCGGTGGGTACCGGGGTAATAATTGGGGGTTAGCGCTAGCTGTTTTTGGGGCTAGCACTAAGCCCTGGCCTAGTAATGGATTCCGTCAATAAGACAGCGTCCACTACTAACCTTGAAAATTCAATAAAAAAAAAAAACACAACACATTGGAAAAATTATTTTATTTAAAAAAACACTCCCCCACAGCCCTCGTTAACCATTTTATTAAAGGAAAAAATAAATAATCCGCCGTAATCCATCGAATCCGCAGTAATCCTCTGCATACACGGATCTGAAACGAGAAGAAAAAAACACAAAAAATTGGTTATGACATTTTTGGCGCTGTTCGCTGGGGAGAGCACCCATGATGCAATGTCTACCCAAACAGGGAGCCACCAATTGGTGCAAAACTATAACTCCCAGCATGCCCAGACAGCCTTTGGCTGTCTGGGCATGCTGGGAGTTGTAGTTTAGCAACAGCTGGAGTCTCCCTGTCTGGGTGGACACTGCCAGAAGGGTCTGTTCACATTATACAAAACGTACAATGTGAACAGAGCTTCAGATTAATTAGCCTTGTTCCCTTCTGTAGCTCCGCCCCCTAATGACGTCACCACTAGGGGGCGGAGCTACACGAACCCCGCCCGGGACTCGAGGGAAGTAAGCTGGACTTCGCCTTCTGTATACACTGTATACAGCTTTCTATAGATAGCTGTATATAGTGTGTACCGCCCAAAGGGTTAACCTACACTGTCCAGCAGTGTAAGTTAACTCTTCCCTTGCTGGGCTTGCGCATAGCGCACAGCTCAGCAAGGGGTTAAGTGAGCCAGCAATGTGTATACTGTATACACATTGCAAGCTCACTGTAAGTTCTTGCTGGGCAGTAGATATACGATGTATACCTACGGCTCAGCGTCAGCTGTTCTCCTGGCTCTGTAGCCCTGAGAACAGCTGATCCCGACATTCACATAAGGAGGATCGCAGCGGGTGTCAGGAGGAGTGACATCCCTGGGATCTGTCCCTTACTGCAGGTACTAATACTCCCAACATGGAGCACACTCTGCTCCATGCTGGGAGCTGTAGTACCTGCATTAATAGACATATGGCAGCGAGTGTAACTTCTGACACCCGCTGCGATCTGTCTATTAATACAGGTACTACAGTTCCCAGCATGGAGCAGAGTGTGCTCCATGTTGGGAGTATTAGTACTTGTAGTAAAGGAAAGATCACTGCAGGTATCACTCCTGACGCCCGCTGTGATCCTCCAGTATAATGTATGAATGCGGCGGCCGCTCTCCTATGGACCCCTGCACGGCCATATATATACACATATTCCTATTTCTCACAGAGAGCTGTGATTGGCTGGAACCATCTGGCCAATCACAGCCCTGCGGGAAATATGAATATGTGTACATATACGTGAGTGCAGGGGACCATAGAAGAGCAGCCGCTGCATCTATACATTATACAAGATGATCGCAAGGGACCCCTGCAATCTGTCAATTAGTACAGGTAACTACTACTCCCATCATGGAAGAGTGTGTTCCATGCTGGGAGTAGTAGTACTACCTAAAAAATGTTTAAAAAAAAAGTGAAAAACACGCACACACTACATTTTCATTATTGTCGGCTACATTTTTAGTGCTTTACCCGCTCACATAAATTGATCCCTGTTTAAAAATGAATAAACATTTCATAATAAAAATCATACATTTCATTAGATACAATTTTTTCCATCACCACTGTATCTTTTTTATTATGATTTTTTTATGATACCCTACGAAATTTTTATAAAAAAGGTATCTCCATAATTTTTTAGGATCGCTAAAGTCCAAAAAAAGAATAAAAAGATTTACCGAATGTACCCGAATACCGAATGTATCCGAAAAATCAAACTATCTATATCCTTCTTATTATATTTGTTATCAGAACGAATTCTTCACGTTCATTTACAGATAACGAATGCATTCGTTATTTACAGCAGTATGGTTGGGAAATAACGAATGCATTCGTTATTTTGCTATTCGTATTATCGTGGCTATTCGGGAATGTTCAAAATATGTTTTCGTGCATTCGGTTCGGTCCGAATGCACGAAAACGGTAAAATTCGTTAATTTAGACATTCGTGCCGAACCGAATTGCACATGTCTAGTGGTAAGCGCAATTCACACTTAGCGTTACCAACTCACCTTTGGTGTTACACTACGGAGCACATCCGTTTGTGCTTTTTTATTTCAAACTCGATTTATGGCCGTAACTAGCGGAGTTTGCCCTGGAAAAGCTGTCCTGCCTGGCCAGTAGTGTACCATCAGAGCGGGTGATTAGTGCGGCCGGGGCCATAGTCACCCCAAGGTGAACTCGTCTGTCCACTAAAAATGTGGAGAGACTGATGTTTGTCAAGATGAATCAGGAATGGATCAGCCAGGATTTCCAGCCACCAATGACAGATGGGTCTGAGTAGATTGACCATGCTCCTACAACAAAATTTTCTCTATTGTGGTTGGTTTTGAAACCCTCTGGGGCAGACCTGGGGATTGTACGGCCCGCTTGACACATACGGCCCTTTGATTGGCTCTGACCAGCCCGCACTGATTGGGGGACAACTATGCTGCCTAATCTGGGGGACATCTATGCTGCCTAATCTGAGGGACAAGTATGCTCCTAATCTGGGTGACATCTATGCTGCCTAATCTGGGGGACAACTATGGTCCTAATCTGGGGGACATCTATGCTGCCTAATCTGGGGGACAAGTATGCTCCTAATATGGGGAAAACTGAAGCTTCTGGCTTTGGGCCTAGAATTTTTTGAAGTTTAGCAGTAGCTAAATACATGCTTAATGCAAATGTCAACATTGATCTTTAAATGTAAGGGGTTATGAAACCTTCTTGGGTACTGCGAATGACTGCTCCAGACTCATTCTGTGTCTTTCACAAACTACTTGCCTCCCTGGTGCCTCAGGCTTTGGGCCTATAATTTTTTGAAGTTTAGCAGTAGCTAAATACATGCTTAATGCAAATGTAAACATTGATCTTTAAATGTAAGGGGTTATGAAAACCTCTTGGGTACTGCAAATGCATGCTCCAGACTCATTCTGTGTCTTTCAGGAACTACTTGCCTCCCTGGTGCCTCTGGCCTTGAGCCTTAAATTTTTGGATGTTTAGCAGTAGCTAAATACATGCTTAATGCGAATTTCAACAATGATCGTTAAATTCTCGGCGCTCTGCCAGGGCCTTCTCCTACCCCGCCTGGGCTGATCCGAGGACCTCACTAACCAACTTACTAACTAATCCAATCGCTTATAGTGACGGGCGGTGTGTACAAAGGGCAGGGACTTAAGAAACGCCAGCTTATGACCTTCACTTACTGGTAAGTTTTACCTCGTTTTAAGATTAAATAATTGCAATCACAGATCCCTATCACGAACTGGTTTCAGCGTGCAACACGCACCTGTCCTTGAAAGATAGAGAGACGCTAATCCATTCAGTGGAGCGCTAGTGCGGCCCAGGACATCTGAGGCCATAACACACCTGTTATTGCTCGATCTCGCAATTGATCGGGCAAGGTAAGGGGTTATTAAAGCCTCTTGGGTACTGCTGAGGCCTACTCCTGACTGCTCCAGGTGCAATGTATGGGGTAATTAAATACTCTTGGGTAGTGTTATTGTTAAATTTACTGGTAATTTTATCAGTAATAAAATAGAATTTTGCAGAATGCTAACCGTTACACAACGGAACGCTTGTTGCGTGTGATTTTTTAATGAAAAAAAAAATAGATGGAGAGGGATTAACTCTGCTTAATCATTTTTGGCGAATAGAATCCTTTTGCCATCTGATTTTTTGGAGACAGATGCACTTACACACATGTAATAATTTGTAATGTAATAACCAAATTTCAAACATTGTGTGGTTTATTACTTTTGAGAAGAATGTCTTTGGGTGGCCCACCATCCTGCATTATAGAGTCTTCTGAACTGCTGTATATGCACTTGTTTTTTAAAAAAAAAAAGGTATTTTGTCAGACAATTTCAATAAAATTTTGCGATTTTTTGGGTGGATTGTGAAGCCCGGGTGACGGGTATGTAATGTGTACTCGTGCATCAGTCAACTCCAGTCTGTGTCCGTTAGGCAATATATGGGTTACTGATGCAGCAGAGGTGGGGCCTTGGTCTTGGAATTTCAATTATTTTAAAAAAATTGAACATATTGTGTGGTTTATTATATTATAGAAGAATGTCTTTGGGTGTTCCACCGTCCTGCATTATAGAGTCTTCTGAACTGCTGTATATGCGCTTGTTTTAACAAAAAGGTATTTTGTCAGACAATTTTAAAAAAAATTGCGTTTTTTTGGGGTGGATTGTGAAGCCCGGGTGACGGGTGTGTAGTGTGTACTCGTGCATCAGTCAACTCCAGTCTGTGTCCGTTAGGCAATATATGGGTTACTGATGCAGCAGAGGTGGGGCCTTGGTCTTGTAATTTCAATTATTTTAAAAAAATTGAACATATTGTGTGGTTTATTATATTATAGAAGAATGTCTTTGGGTGGTCCACCGTCCTGCATTATAGAGTCTTCTGAATTGCTGTATATGCGCTTGTTTTAAAAAATATATATATATTTTGGCAGACAATTTTGATAAAATTTTGCATTTTTTTTGGGTGGATTGTGAAGCCCGGGTGACGGGTATGTAGTGTGTACTCGTGCATCAGTCAATTCCAGTCTGTGTCCGTTAGGCAATATATGGGTTACTGATGTAGCAGAGGTGGGGCCTTGGTCTTTGAATTTCAATTATTTAAAAAAATTGAACATATTGTGTGGTTTATTATATTATAGAAGAATGTCTTTGGGTGGTCCACTGTCCTGCATTATAGAGTCTTCTAAACTGCTGTATATGCGCTTGTTTTAACAAAAAGGTATTTTGTCAGACAATTTCAAAAAAATTAGCATTTTTTTGGGGTGGATTGTGAATCCCGGGTGTGTACTCGTGCATCAGCCAACTTCAGGCTGTGTCTTTCAGGCAATCTATGGGTTACTGATGCAGCTGAGGTGGGGCCTGGGTGTAGGAATTTCAATGTAAAAAAAAAAAAATTCAACAATTATGTGGTTCATTATTTTTGAGAAGAAAGTCTTTGGGTGGTCCACCGTCCTGCCTTATAGAGTCTTCTGAAATGTTGGATATGCGCTTGTGCTTACACAAAGTTGTAAATTAAAAAAAATAATTATACAATTTTGTTGATTTTGGAGCGGATTGTGAAGCCCTGTGTGTACTGGTGCATCAGCCAACTCCAGGCTTTGTGCTTCAGGCAATAAATGGGTTCCTGATGCCGCAGAGGTGGGGCCTGGGTCTGGGAATTTAATATTTTTGGATTGCGGGTGCTACAAAAAAAGATGGACACACCCTAATCCGTTCAGTGGAGCGCGCCTGCGGCCCCGGACATCTGAGGGCATAACACACCTGTTATTGCTCGATCTCAGGAGAAGGGGGTTCATCATCAGGAGAAGAGAGTTGCAGGTTGCCTTTGAGTCAGCAAGGCGGTAGCACGGTTGGCAGTCAGCGTGGTGTGGCAGTAGTGGAAATTCTGGAGCCAAACGTGCCCAGGGGAGACCACCTGCTTCACGGCAGCTTACCATTCCGGGAGTTAGAGGGTTACCAGCACCGGTCGATGAAAGATAGAGACACGCTAATCCAATCAGTGGAACGCGCCTGCGGTTCCGGAAATCAGAGGGCATAACACACCTGGTATTGCTTGATCTCGCAATTGATCGTGCAAAGGTAGTGGGTTATTAAAGCCTCTTGGGTACTGCTGAGGCCTACTCTTGACTGCTCCTGGTGCAATGTATGGGGTAATTAAACACTCTTGGGTAGTGTTTTTTTTTTTTATTTACTGATAATTTTATCAGTAATAAAATTGAATTTTCCAGAATGCTAATCGTTACCCTACGGTACTGACGCCCATGCTACTAAATTAGACTGCTTTCCAGGGCTGGAGTGACATGGTGTGAGTTTGTGTGTGATTTTTTTAATGAAAAAATAAAATAAAATATGGACAGGGATTAACTCTGCTTCATCATTTTGGATGAAAAAAGTCCTTTGGTGATCTGATCTTTTGGAGCCAGATGCGCTTACACACATATTGAATTAGTTTTTGTAAAAAAAAATTCAAACATTGTGTGCTTTATTATTTTTGAGAAGAATGTCTTTGGGTGGTCCACCGTCCTGCATTATAGAGTCTTGTGAACTGTTGGATATGTGCTTGTTCTTACACAAAGGTATTTCTTTAAAAAATTTCTAAAATGTTGTTGTTTTTTGGAGGGGATTGTGAAGCCCGGGTGTGTACTGGTGCATCAGCCAACTCCAGGCTGTGTCCTTCAGGCAATATATGGGTTCCTGATGCCGCAGAGGTGGGGCCTGGGTCTTGAAATTTCACATTTTTGGATAGCGGGTGCTACCAATGAGAAATCTTTGACAAAAATGTCATATATTGTGTTGTTTTTTTGGGGGGATTGTGAAGCCCTGGTGTGAACTCTTGCATCAGCCAACTCCAGGCTGTGTCATGCAGGCAATATATGGGTTACTGATGCCACAGGGGTGGGGCCTGGTTCTGGAAATTTCAAATTTTTGGATAGTGGGTGCTACCAATGAGAAATCTTTGACAAACATTTCTCATTGTGTTGATTTTGGAGGGGGGATTGTGAAGCCCTGGTGTGTACTGGTGCATCAGCCAACTCCAGGCTGTGTCCTACAGGCAATATATGGGTTCCTGATGCCGCAGAGGTGGGGCCTGGGTCTTGAAATTTCAAAGTTTTGGATAGCGGGTGCTATAAATGAGAAATCTTTGACAAAAATTTCATATATTGTGTTGTGTTTTTTTGGGGGGGGGATTGTGAAGTCCTGGTTTGTACTCTTGCATCAGCCAACTCCAGGCTGTGTCATGCAGGCAATATATGGGTTACTGATGCCGCAGGGGTGGGGCCTGGTTCTGGAAATTTCAAAATTTTTGGATAGTGGGTGCTACCAATGAGAAATCTTTGACAAAAATTTCATATATTGTGTTGTTTTTTTTTTTTGGGGGGGGGGGGATTGTGAAGCCCTGGTGTGTAGTGTACTAGTGCATCAGCCAACTCCACGCTGTGCCATTCAGCCACTAAATGGTCTCCTCTTGCCACGCTATGTCATTCAGCCACTATATGGTCTCCTGACACTGATGCCACCACCAGGCTCTGTAAAACAAAAGTAGAACAGGCGCTCCCTTGTGGAGAATCAACGGGATCACAGGTGCGTGAGAAGGGAGGGTAAAAATGAATGCTCACCCTGCCAGGTTGTGCAAATTCCCACACAACAAGGATCTGCGTTTGTAGTATAGTGAACTGGGTCTGCAGCCTTCCTGGAATCGACAGAAATGCAGAGGCGAAAGCTTCAGGGGTGCAGGAATACAGGCGCTGACCAAGAAGGGGACCAGTGAAGCCAGGTAGATGTCAAACAGCTTTAATCCAATGCGACGTGTTTCACCGCGCTTGCGCGGTTTCATCAGACATTCTGTCATTGACTCTGTCATTGTGCTGCTGTGCGGCAGTGATTCTAAGAGCGATGCCGGTAATCTGCATGCTATTCTGAATAACAGTATTATTTCACTACTCCAGCACACTCCATATGCGTTTTACGACACAGCAAAGTGTTCTATACCCCTATAGAGGCTGTATGTAGGCTAGAAATAGCCTTTTTTAACAGCGATTCGCCGCAAATAAATTCGGATCGAAACAAACTTTTCGGGAAAATTCGGCGAATCGGCCAAATCGAATTTTTGAAAAGTTCGCTCATTCGCTCATTACCTCAGAGTCCTCCTTTGTTTCCCACCTGTTCCATCAGCGTGTGGCACTGGAAATAAACTAAGCAGCCAAGTGTCAGGTAATGGAAATAGGCTGCCTCACTTTCCTGCTCGGTATCATCATTCTCCCTCGGCCACCTGTTATCCTCGATTATCCTATGGGCACAATTGAGGTTGGGTGGGTATCAGAGGACCAACACTGCATCAGTTCATCTGGGGGATGTGCTTCACCTGTCCCCTACGGTACTGACGCCCATGCTACTAAATTAGACTGCTTTCCAGGGCTGGAGTGACATGGTGTGAGTTTGTGTGTAAATCACGGCACTGTGACTTTTAGGAGACTTTTTTGAGACTTTCAGAGAAAATTCTCACATAATGAATCAGTGCCCACTTCATAAAACTAGTATAAAGCACTGCAAATGGTAGTTCACTTTCAAATATGATCAAAAGCAAAAGTCTCACATAAGTCGCATGGGAACTGAATGTGACTTTTTGTGCGACAATTTTATGTTAAAAAAAGTTTCTAAACAGCTTCATGAATCCCCCTCATTATCACTAAAGCTTCTGTAGGCAAAAAATTTAGATACCTCCTTTGTGGTGCTACTGCTGAAAACTATTCGACGCCTATTTCTACATATTGGGCTGTTGTCAGCAAGACCATCACTCTGCATAGACATTAGGACTGATTGATTCTCCATGGGAAACAAAAATGATGTAACTGTCTATACATGGACGGTTGCATCATCAGAGCTTCTGCTTTTCTTTTCTTTTGTCTACCCCAAACTGAAGACAAAAAATGTGATGTTTCATGGGGCCTTTAAATCTAACACAGCCCTGATACATAAAATCACACTGTATAATAAATCATTGTGATGCAGAGAGATAAGAAAAAATGCAGAGTGGAAGTCGGCCAGCTTGCATGGTGTGGTCTACTGGAAAAGAGTAAGTGACATTTGTTGTTTGCTGCTCATTGTGGGTCCATATTTGCTTTTATGCATACGTATTTTCAGCATACCATATGATTTATTCTGGTATAAAATGCTAAAATATGTTATATTGTATGCAGAAGAAGTAGAAGAAGAAGCTGCTTACTAGGAGCGATGCTCCCCCAGCATTTCCAGACACAAATATGTATAAAACAAAAACGTTTATTTCTTCCTTATTAAAAACATCAAGGTGGCAAAAATAGATAAGAACAATGACCTACATGTTTCAGCTATGTAGCCTTTTTCAAGGTCTGCTTGAACACATGCATAATGCTGAATAAATATACTAGTAAGTATAGAACTCCTCCATCTTGTGCACATCACTTCCTGTATCATTCCCAAAATTAACTCGAAACTCACACCTAACAGGCACATAATGTCACAAATTAGAGAGCCATAAAGGTACACATAAATATGGAAATGCATAACCTGTATGAAACTGCAAATAACAATGTGCTGATTAATGAACCATAATTAATAAAATAACATTATGTCTGACCTTTGGTTAAGTCCCTCGAGTACTCTTGTCGCTATCTTCATGACTAAGTACACTCCTCTAGTTCATCATTTCAGGGATTTAGTGACATGTTCTATTAGTGTGACCTTCATTTGTGTGACTTTGCCGTCATGTACGTCCCTAAAATGCTGAGACGCACCTGACAGTGCACATGTGTGAACACTGCCATCCACACGTGCACCCGCAATGTGCTCTGAGATTCTCAGTTTCAATCTGCGTACCACTGATCCTATATATTGCTTGTTGCATTCCAAGCAAGATATGCAACATATAACATGGTCTTTCTCACAAGAAATGTAAATTTTGATGGGAAAAACACAATTATTAGTTGCTGACACCACTTGTTGAGATTTGATCATAAGATTACACAAGGGACATTGTGTCTTACCTCTGGGTGTACTGCCTACATATCTCAGCCAGCTAATATTGCCCTGTGACTTATCTCCTGACTGGAAAAACTGGGTGAAATCCTGTTGCCAATGGTGATTTTCTTCTTCACCACACATCAGCAACCCAATTTCAAAATTTCCCCCAGGTAAGGATCGTGTTTGAGAATGGGCAAATTCTCAAAAATGATGTTTTTTTTTGTTTTTTTTTAAAAACATTGACATTTTATTGAATTTCAGATAGGCAGACAGGAACAGTTAACAAAAACATGGATGCTTATACATCAAGGTCGACTTCGATAAGGACAAAGCTCACACCAAAAATATACTCAGCAACAGGTAGGGGGCCCGGCATTCGCGGTTCTGTATTAATTAAGGCATAACTGGGCAACCTGTAGGAAAAGCGGTAACAACAAGTGTGAAGACCAATCTATGTCTGAGACATAAGGCCGCCAGTCGACCATGGTCAGGTGCAAAAGCAAGGTAGTAATGGTGGGGAGGGCAAAAATTATGTTTTTGATAAGATTGCATTGGTTTGAAATCATTGCATCTAGATGTTCTGTTCTTTTTGGTCCCCAGGTACAAATATTCTGACCTGGGTTTTGCTCCAGCAATGTTTTCCGCCCTGGAGATAATATTGTGGTTATACCCCCTGTTCTCAAGTCTCTCCCTAATGACTTTACACCAGTGGCGGATCCAGGGGGGGGGGGGGGGCAACGGGGCAATTGCCCCCCCGAGATTGCTGCCCCCGCCCCCTAGAATGGTGGAGTCGAAGCTGTAAGCTTCCGTTCCACCATTCACTAAGCTTGGCAGTCACACGCTGTGAGTACACAGCGTGTGAGCTGCGGCGACGCGATCCACTGCAGGCCGGCGCAATGACGTCACATCATCGCGCCGGCTCCCGGAAATCCCGTCCCCGCGGCAAGCATACTGTAAGTACTTAGAGTATGCTCAGGGCCCAGGGGATTTCGGGGACATAATATGTGCCACTGTTAAGGGCACTATATTGTACATGGGAGAGGGAGGGGGGGGGGGGAGAAGGGAATTTTTAATGTGAGGGGCTGCAGGGCAAAGCACTGGGGGCACTATATGTGAAGAGCACATGACAGGGGGGACCCCCTGTGCTGTGCCCCTCACATATAATGCCCCCTGTGCTGTGCCCCTCACATATAATGCCCCCTGTGCCCATCACATATAATTCCCCCTGTGCTGTGCCCCTCACATATAATGCCCCCTGTGCCGTGCCCACACATATAAATTATATGTGTGGGGGGCACAGCACAGGGGGTATTATATGTGAGGGGCACAGCACAGGGGGCATTATATGATATAATGCCCCCTGTGCTGTGCCCCACACATAATTCCCCCTGTGCTGTGCCCCACACATATAATACCCCCTGTGCTGGGCCCTACACATATAATTTAAATGTGTGGGCACGGCACAGGGGGCATTATATGTGAGGGGCACAGCACAGGGGGCATTATATGTGAGGAGCACAGGGGGCATTATATGTGAGGGGCATATGACAGGAGCATTATATGTGAGGGGCACAGCATGGGGGGCATTATATGTGAGGGGCACAGCACAGGGGACATTATATGTGAGGGGCACAGCACGGGGGGTATTATATGTGAGGGGCACAGCACAGGGGGCATTATATGTGAGGGACGCATGATGGGGGCATTATATGAGAGGGGCAAAGAATGGGGAATTATATGTGAAGGGCACAGGGCATTATTATGTGGGGGGAACAGGACGGCTCATAATTATTATATGTAGGGGCACAAGATGGGGCATTATTACTATATGTGAAGGCACAGAGTGTTCTGCATTTCAGAAGTATATTGTAGATTATGAGGAATTTCTGGGGTGGTACGTTTTTTTATGGGCCACAATACATTTGGGTATTTTATTCAGAGGGTACACTGCACAGCAAGTTATATTCAGAGAGTGCAGTGTGTGGTAGTATTAAATTTAGAGGGTACAGTGTGTGGTAGTATTATATTCAGAGAGTGCAGTGTGTGGTAGTATTATATACAGAGGGTACAGTGTGTGGTAGTATTATATTCAGAGAGTCCAGTGTGTGGTAGTATTATATTCAGAGAGTGCAGTTTGTGGTAGTATTAAATTTAGAGGGCACAGTGTGTGGTAGTATTATATTCAAAGAGTGCAGTGTGTGGTAGTATTATATTCAGAGGGCACAGTGTGTGGTAGTATTATATTTAGATGGCGCAGTGTGTGGTAGTAATATATTCAGAGGGTACGGTGTGTGGCTGTATTATATTCAGAGCGTACAGTGTGTGGCGGTATTATATTCAGAGGGCACAGTGTGTGGTAGTATTATATTTAGATGGCGCAGTGTGTGGTAGCATTATATTCAGAGGGTACGGTGTGTGGCGGTATTATATTCAGAGGGTACAGTGTGTTGTTTATTCAGGGGGTACAGTGTGTCAGAATTATATTCAGAAGGTATGTGCCAGTATTATATTCGAAGAATACAGTGTCTGGCAGTATTATAATAATTATTGTTTTCATATAGAGGATCAGAATCTGCTGACACAGTGAGGAGCTATCTGGGCATCAAGTTCTGCAGAGAGAACATTTAGCTGGACCCGGCGGTATGTACATCTGAATTAGATAAGAAAAGACTATAGAGAAGACGTCACCTGTAGTCACTGATATCATTCTGTATCCTCCTGTGTGTGTCCCATCAGAGCTGGAGTCACTGAAGAAGTTCTGCAGTAATGATGGGTGAAACAACAACTCCCAGCATCCCCTTACCACTACTTAGGTCATACTGGCAGCTGTAGTTTTAAATGGTAAAAACTTCTTTAGCACTTTCCCATTCTGTGGCAATTGGTATATTTGATAATTATTCTGACATGTGAGCATGGCCTAAGAGTCTTAAACAAGGTTAGGATTGTATGATACATTTAATAATATTGTAAGTTCCGTAAGCAACACCTTGTTTTCTGTCCGCCAAAACAAAATACTCTAATAATGCCCCTCCCGAGACTCGACTCTGGATCCGCCCCTGTTTTACACTCCTGGTAATAGAACTCTTCAGTAGAACAAGCTCTACATGCTCTAATATATTCTCCAACAGGGAGATCTTTTTAATGGTATGCAGTTAGTGACTGCTTGTGGCATGTAGCAAGGAGTTACCAGAAATGGGCTTTCTGTATATCTTAATTTGCACATTTTTACTTGTTTCATCAATCAAAAAGTGTATATCCAAAAAGACCATTTCTGTACTGCTATAATTTAAAGTAAACTGGAGATTGTCATTATTGTTGTTAAGATACTGATGTAAGTGGGACATAACCTGCTGTTCTATAGACCCCCGCCACACCACCAGTATGCCGTCTATATAGCAACCATTCCAGGTACTGTGGCGGAGGAAGGGGTTGTCAGACGTATGGATGGATCTTTCCTCCCACCACGACATGTATAGGTTGGCCAATGAGGGCGAGAATTTGGCCCCCATTGGACAACCACATGTCTGGAGGAGGAAAGATCCATCCAAAACGAAGAAATTGTGTTTCAAAAGAACACCAGTAACATCTAACATAAAATGCTGTAAAGTGGATGAATAATTACTATATATTTTGTGATGATGTTCTAAAACAAAAACGACTCAATCTGGGGGTATAACACTATAGAGTGAAGTGATATCACAGGAAATCCAGGATATGTCAGGTTTCCATTCCAATTTCTGGAGACCTGTCAATAAATCCTTGGTATCCCTTACATAGCCTGGCGTCCTGGTGAACAAGGGCTGGAGAAGGCTATCCAGCAACATAGACAAGCGTTCACACACTGACCTTATGCCTGCGACTATCGGGTGTAAGAGTGGTGGAAAAACCTCCTTGTGAGTTTTAGTTAGGTAGCGGAAAATTGGGCACACTGGCTTAGCTACTGTCACGATGCCGGCTGGCAGGTAGTGGATCCTCTGTGCCAGAGAGGGATGGCGAGGACCGCGCTAGTGGACCGGTTCTAAGCCACTACAGGTTTTCACCAGAGCCCGCCGCAAAGCGGGATGGTCTTGCTGCGGCGGTAGTGACCAGGTCGTATCCAC
This sequence comes from Hyla sarda, assembly GCF_029499605.1. Lineage (NCBI taxonomy): Eukaryota > Metazoa > Chordata > Amphibia > Anura > Hylidae > Hyla > Hyla sarda. Next base: position 373,746,112 of record NC_079190.1, on the reverse strand, counting down.
TAGCAACGGCTCACCTCTCTGACTGCTGAAGATAGGCGAGGTACAAGGGAGTAGGCAGAAGCAAAGTCGGACGTAGCAGAAGGTCGGGGGCAGGCGGCAAGGTTCGTAGTCAGGGGAGATAGCAGAAGTTCTGGTACACAGGCTTTAAACACACAAAACGCTTTCACTAGGCACAAGGGCAACAAGATCCGGCAAGGGAGTGCAAGGGAGGAGACCAGATATAGCCAGGGAGCAGGTGGGAGCCAATTAAGCTAATTGGGCCAGGCACCAATCATTGGTGCACTGGCCCTTTTAAGTCTCAGGGAGCTGGCGCGCGCGCGCCCTAGAGAGCGGAGCCGCGCGCGCCAGCACATGACAGCAGGGGACGGGAACGGGTAAGTGACCTGGGATGCGATTCGCGAGCGGGCGCGTCCCGCTGTGCGAATCGCATCCCCAACGGCCATGACAGAGCAGCGCTCCCGGTCAGCGGGACTGACCGGGGAGCTGCAGGGAGAAAGACGCCGTGAGCGCTCCGGGGAGGAGCGGGGGCCCGGAGCGCTAGGCGTAACAGTACCCCCCCCCCTTAGGTCTCCCCTTCTCTTTGTCCGGTAACTGCCTCCCCTGGGATGAGGACACCGGGAAAGGATGGAGGGATTCCTCAACGGCAGGCAGAACAGCAGGAGTAGGAATGGGGAGAGAGGGCAGAGGGCGAGACCTGGCACAGGGCAGTGTGACACCAGGACGAGGGCCATGAGGGGACACAGAGGCTTGCCTGATGGGACTGGGAGGGGGGGAGAGGCATTTCCTGTGGCAGGCAGAGTCCTTAATGACCTTAGGGGGACCGGATACAGGAGGAACCACAGGGTCACGGCAGGGAGTACTGGGAACCGGTTGAAGGCAGTCCTTGGAACAAGAGGGACCCCAACTCTTGATCTCCCCAGTGGACCAATCCAGGGTTGGGGAATGGTGTTGAAGCCAGGGTAGTCCAAGGAGAACTTCAGAAGTGCAATTAGGAAGGACAAAAAATACAATTTCCTCGTGATGAGGTCCGATGCACATTAGGAGGGGCTCCGTGCGGTAACGCACGGTGCAATCCAACCTGGCTCCGTTGACCGCGGAAATGTGGAGTGGCTTGACAAGACGGGTCACCGGAATGCGGAATTTATTCACTAAGGACTCCCGAATAAAATTCCCAGAAGCTCCAGAGTCCAGGCAGGCCACGGCTGAGAGGGGAGAGCTGGCTGAAGTAGAAATCCGAACAGGCACCGTGAGACGTGGAGAAGCCGACTTAGCATCAAGAGACGCCACACCCACGAGAGCTGGGTGCGAGCGTGCGTTTCCCAGACGTGGAGGACGGATTGGGCAATCCACCAAAAAATGTTCAGTACTGGCACAGTACAGACAAAGATTCTCTTCCTTACGGCGATTCCTCTCTTCCAGGGTCAGGCGAGACCGATCCACTTGCATGGCCTCCTCGGCGGGAGGCCTAGGCGCAGATTGCAGTGGAGACTGTGGGAGAGGTGTCCAGAGATCTATGTCTTTTTCCTGGCGGAGCTCTTGATGCCTCTCAGAAAAACGCATGTCAATGCGAGTGGCTAGATGAATGAGTTCATGCAGGTTAGCAGGAGTCTCTCGTGCGGCCAGAACATCTTTAATGTTGCTGGATAGGCCTTTTTTAAAGGTCGCGCAGAGAGCCTCATTATTCCAGGATAGTTCAGAAGCAAGAGTACGGAATTGTATGGCGTACTCGCCAACGGAAGAATTACCCTGGACCAGGTTCAGCAGGGCAGTCTCAGCAGAAGAGGCTCGGGCAGGTTCCTCAAAGACACTTCGAATTTCCGAGAAGAAGGAGTGTACAGAGGCAGTGACGGGGTCATTGCGGTCCCAGAGCGGTGTGGCCCATGACAGAGCTTTTCCAGACAGAAGGCTGACTACGAAAGCCACCTTAGACCTTTCAGTAGGAAACTGGTCCGACATCATCTCCATGTGCAGGGAACATTGCGAAAGAAAGCCACGGCAAAACTTAGAGTCCCCATTAAATTTGTCCGGCAAGGACAGGCGGAGGCTAGGAGTGGCCACTCGCTGCGGAAGGGGTGCAGGAGGTGGCGGAGGAGATGATTGCTGCTGCAGTTGCGACTGAAGTTGGTGCACAATGGTGGACATTTCCGACAGCTGGTGGGTTAGATGGGCGATCTGTCGGGATTGCTGGGCGACCATCGTGGTGAGATCAGAGATGGAATGCAGGGGAACCTCAGCGGGATCCATGGCCGGATCTACTGTCACGATGCCGGCTGGCAGGTAGTGGATCCTCTGTGCCAGAGAGGGATGGCGAGGACCGCGCTAGTGGACCGGTTCTAAGCCACTACAGGTTTTCACCAGAGCCCGCCGCAAAGCGGGATGGTCTTGCTGCGGCGGTAGTGACCAGGTCGTATCCACTAGCAACGGCTCACCTCTCTGACTGCTGAAGATAGGCGAGGTACAAGGGAGTAGGCAGAAGCAAAGTCGGACGTAGCAGAAGGTCGGGGGCAGGCGGCAAGGTTCGTAGTCAGGGGAGATAGCAGAAGTTCTGGTACACAGGCTTTAAACACACAAAACGCTTTCACTAGGCACAAGGGCAACAAGATCCGGCAAGGGAGTGCAAGGGAGGAGACCAGATATAGCCAGGGAGCAGGTGGGAGCCAATTAAGCTAATTGGGCCAGGCACCAATCATTGGTGCACTGGCCCTTTAAGTCTCAGGGAGCTGGCGCGCGCGCGCCCTAGAGAGCGGAGCCGCGCGCGCCAGCACATGACAGCAGGGGACGGGAACGGGTAAGTGACCTGGGATGCGATTCGCGAGCGGGCGCGTCCCGCTGTGCGAATCGCATCCCCAACGGCCATGACAGAGCAGCGCTCCCGGTCAGCGGGACTGACCGGGGAGCTGCAGGGAGAAAGACGCCGTGAGCGCTCCGGGGAGGAGCGGGGGCCCGGAGCGCTAGGCGTAACAGCTACATACAAAAAGTCCCGTAATTTCTCATCAAAAATACCCAGACACACGCCTTCCTTTAAAATATTGGACAATTTTTCCTGCACTCAGGAGGTTAGATTACGTTCTAAAACTTGGTATGTGCTAGTATCACTAAGCATTTTCCAGGCTTCCAATCAATACAATTATTTGTCCAAAATTACCACCGAGCCACCCTTATCAGACATATGAACTATAATGTCATCATATTGCTCAAGTTCTTTAATGGCTTCGTGGTCTCGTGTGGTGATGTTGGAATGAGAATGGGATCTAACTTTGATATTTTGTTCCTATTGCAACAATTCACTTTCAAACCTGTGTTAAAAGGCATCCATGCAGGGTGCCCTAGAATTGACCGGGTAAAATAATTTATTGGTGATTATAATTCTATCCTTGGTGGATGTAATATCCCCTGATGTCCCACCCAAGTATTGTGAATCATGCATTTCAGAAACAGTTATTTGATCTCTAAGTGAAAATTGTAATGGTACTCCCACACTACCCAAAGGGTTAACTCATAATTATGTGTATGGTTAGGTTCATCTAAGTTGAGAAAAAGTCTCTTCACTGTCAATGAACGTGTGAAACAATTAACATCCCACAAAGTCTGGTAGACATCAAAGTCCCTACTGGGTACGAAGTTTAAACCCTTGCTGAGTATTTTTTCTTGATCGCGGGAAATTATTTTCGCCGCTATGTTCAGTACAGTGAATTGGTTACAGTCTATTATTAGTGTTTCTTGTCCACGGCCGCCCCCTTCTTTGGCAAAGCATCTTTATTGGTCGTAGGAGAGAAATCAGGGACTGAGTCAGTGTCCGAAAAATCTTGGGATGACTCATGCGACTCCCCCTCCGAAGAGGAAAACGTAACATGCATGTCACTGCGGTTTTATTGCATTTTCTTGAGTATGGATTTGGAACGTTTATTATAGGTTTTCCACGTATATACCTTGTTATTGGCATAGTTCTCATGAATTTTCTCTGTTTCATGTTTGGCAAGGTTCTGTTTAATTATTTCATTGATAGCACTGAATTCCTCTGTAACATGGTACTGATGGAGAGATTCTTGTATACCTTCTACTTTTATTTGAATTTCTGGCAAAATCCTTTCTTTGCGTTTTATGATAATCTTAATGATTTTAAAGGAGCATTCAGACAGGGCTTCTGTCCACTCCTGTAAGTACTCATCGCCATATACCAATGTTGTAATATAAAATCAACAAAAAGGCGCTCCCTGTGGAGAATCAGACGTGCTGGATAGTAATTATACAGAGGGGGGCACAATGGCCACTTACCCACTCCGGTTGTGTACCAGCATACACAACAATGGACAGCATGTAATGAATGACAAAATATTCATGGATCCATCTGCAGCCTTCCCGTGAAGATTAAGGTACCATGGAACTTCGGAGAGACCAGGAATTTTCATGGCGCTGATCGGGGAGAAGTCAATCACAGTGTGTACATCAAGATAAAATTCCTTTAATGGTTAAGGTGCAACGTGTTTCACTGCGCAGGCACAGCTTCCCCAGGCATCGATGCCTGAGGAAGCTGCACCTGCGCAGTGAAACGTATTGCACCTTAACCATTAAAGGAATTTTATCTTGATGAACACACTGTGATTGACTTCTCCCTGATCAGTGCCAAGAAAATTCACGGTCTCCATATACCAATGTTGGCATTTTACGTATCCACAATCCTCTGGGGATCGTTTTCCTGTCCACATAATTCTGTAATTTTGTGGAGTCCCACCATACTTTCAATTGTTCTGACATTAAAGACTCTAGTTCATACATTAACTCTTGTAATTCATGCCCCTGTTATCCTTAGAAGTTTCAACATTTACAAAAAGATAAAAGGCCTTATTGTTTTTTTCTGAAGGGAGCAGAGTTTGAAAACAGGACAAATCAGGAGTTGTATCCATATTAATGCAGGAGTAGTGCAAGCCTTGTAATTCACTTATGCTTGAGAGTAATTCACACTGTTAAGCCACAACTGTTTTGATGAGTTTTAATATTGCCACACACTAAGCTACTTCTATCTGCATGGAGGAGGACAGTGTTTTGAATAAGTACTGTGCAATTTTATACCAATTTCTAGTTTCAGACTATTCCAAGTGCTCTTGTCCCCATCTATCTCTCAAAAGATTAATGCTACACATTACAGGCACTCAGGGGAAGCATAAATTTAGAGTTTACAGCAACTCCTCTCCCTGCAAAACTTTCCAAATAACCTTATAGTCTTGGCCTGATCCATTATTCATTATACTAAAACATGTAAATATAGTTTACGGAAGGTTAATGTGAAACACCTTTCCCAGTAGAGAAAAAGTTTTTTCTTCTTTTTCTTTATTTTTTTTTTATGTAATAATTTTCAAGTGTACTGTAGCCATGCATAAATTTTAACCTATTCACCACCATAAGCAAAAAAGACTGTAAAATCGAATGTCAAGCTTTGAAATGAGACTGTCAGCCGTGGATGATTAACTCCCATGCTAATGGAATGTCTTCAAGTGTGCGCCATGTGATATAAAAGATTCAGATCGGCACTGTTTGCACTTGTCCCTTGAATCCAAGATGAGGCTTTAATCCAGATGACCTGAATAATATTAAGACTATTAGTGACTGCTAGAGTTGTGATCATGCCTATATAGTTTGTAACTGTAATGCTTCATGCAATATTAAAATAAAATTGGAAGAATAGTGTGAAGTCAAGTGTTCCAGCTGGCTGTCAGCTCCGCTTTGATGCATCCAAGTTCATAAACAGTTTTCTAAAATGTGATAAACGCTTTTGATATCTGTAAATGGGATAGAATCTCTGAAGGGTATTAGCTTGGCTAGTGGTGCAGTTTTAAAGCGCTATATGCCTGGGTGAAAATATAAAAGAAATACCGTGGAGAACACTACAGAGAATTAGGAGAAGTGTAACCGTTTTTTAATAAGATAAGATAGACCCATTGGAGGGAATTTATTATGGCAAGGAAACACATTTTCTGGCTCACTGGAGTCACACATTTTCAGTGTTTTTTTTTATGAACAAGATTTAGTGGGGTGTGGTCTCCAGTGACCTCGAGAAATTTAAGTATAGAAGGAATGTATGCTAGTTTATGCAAGCTAGTGTAAATCTTTATGTGTGGCCTAGAAATGTTCCAAATTGATTAAATTATGTATGTATTACAGATGAGCAAATCGAATCTGCTCAATCAGAATTCTTTATGAATTTCATGAAAAATTTGATTTGCAATGAATGCGAATATTGCCATGATTGATCGCATGAATCGCTTCATTAAACTCCATTTAGTGCAGTCCAGGCTCCAGGACACCTAATATGGCGGATCCACATGTGAGGACATGGGAAAGGAACTCTGGGAAGGCGGGAACAAGGGTAGGCGGGATGACCCTGAAACCCACGCAGTCTATCAGCAGCCAGCCACCCCTGTGATGTCGCAGCCCTATATAATCAGCAGCCATCTTTCAGCCAGTCACTTCAGCCTTTTATTGCAGAGAGATAGAGAGGGATAGAGAGCGCTGCATGTTGCACAATTTTTTTTTTCCAGCAGTGATTCACCTCCCAGTCACATCAGCATTCTGTTGCATGAGAGAGGGACAGAGAGCAGAGTATATTGCACAGAAAAACTTTTTTACAGCAGCGATTCCCCTCCCAGTCACTACAGCATTCTATAACAGAGAGGGACAGAGAGCAGTGTGTTGCACAAAACTGCAGTGATTCACCTCAAGCCCAAATCCTGCCTAGAAGCACTGATAGGAAAGGGAGTGAGAATGAGAGAGAAAGTGCAATTTTGGTTGTAGTACACAGCGACTGTGTACTGCAGCACTGGTGTGTACTGCTGGTGTTGTCTACACATACTGTTTTAAGCATACTGGAGCGCATTGTCCTCCCCTCATAAGTGCATACCACATACGTACATCTAAGTGGTGTACTATTTTGTTCCTTTTAAGGTTTTAAGGGCCTAAATACTGTGAAAGGCAAGGCAAAAGTACACACCTGCTGGTGTTGTACACAAATATTGTTTTAAGCGTAGTGGAGCGTATTGTACTCCCCTCGTATACGCAAAGAAGTGCCAGGACGTGAACAGAGGAGTGGCAGAGGCCTAAATTCATCATGCATAGGTCAAAGCAGACTAAGGGCGAGTGGTAGCAGGAGTCGCCGCGAGAAGCCTGAGCTTCCGGTATCAGCTAGCGGTCTTGTCTCGACCAGCAACACATCTGCCGTCATTGATTGGTTGACACGGTCATCCACTTCATCACAAGTGGCCTCTGACAGCCCCAGTCAACAGTCGGTGGGTTCCTCAGACACATCCCTCAGTTGGCATGGCCTGGAAGCAGTCCCTGCCCTCCCATTGCCTCTGTCCTATGCTGTTCCCTCCCCCATAGAAGTATCTTATGCTGTGAGTTCAGCTCCACTATTTAGTGAGGACGATCTAGAGGACAGTCAGCAGCTACTGCCCTGCCAAGAAGTGGAGGAGACATCCGCCACTTCCACCGCTAGGTGGGCAAGTAGTGATGAGGAGAGTGGCGTGGGAGGTGGTGCTGCGAGTGCTCAGATTCCTGAAGCAGACATTGTTGAGGAACCTGAGGAGGACATCAGTGATGTGCAAACACAACTCGATGATGATGAAGCTAATCGCACTTGGGAGCCGGGTGCAGAAGGGGCTTCATCATCATCAGGAGAAGAGGGTTGCAGGTTGCCCGTGAGGCAGCAACTGAGCCAGCAAGGTGGTAGTCAGCATGGTGGCAGAAGTGAAAAGTCTGAAGCCAAACATGCCCGGGGTAGCCCACCTTCTTTGTGGCAGCCTACCTTCCTGGGAGGTAGTGAAACAGGGGTTCCTGGAGTCGTCGGCAGTAGCAGTCAATCAGGCTGTTGGTGGGAAAATCAGCTACTTGGCGTTGTGGCTGTTTTTCATCAAGCATCCAGAGGATGTTAACATGGCCACATGCAAAGTGAAGCATGGCCAGGGTCCCAATGTTAGCACCACAGTAAACATATGCAGCGTCACCATAAAGCGGCCTGGGATAACCGTGGCTCCGATGTGGTGGTCCAGTCTGCTGCATCACCCAGTGGCACACCGCCCCCTCTTTTAGCCAGCTCCAAGGCTCCGCCACCTAAGCCGAAGGGAGCTGTGTGTCATACCCATTTTCTGTCGCTCCAGATGCTCCGGCTCCTCCCACTTCAAATCAGTCATTCTGCCAGCAATCCATCAGCAAAGCCATGTCCAAGAGACAACAGTATTTGTCCACTCATGTAACAGTGCAAAAGCTGAATGTGCTCCTGTCCAAGTTGCTGGTGCTGCAGTTCCCCCCTTTTCAAGTGGTGGACTCTGCACCTTTCAGAGAACGGCTTTTGCCAAGCCAAGGTGGAGAGTCCCAAGCTGTAATTTCTTTGAGAAGAAGGCAGCCCCAGCCCTGCACAATTTTGTGGACCAGAAGGTGGGCCAGTCCTTGAGCCTGTCGGTGTGCACCAAAGTGCAAAGCCGCACTGACATGTGGAGCTCTAAGTACGGTCAGGGACAAGACATCTCCTTTATGGCCCACTGGGTGAATGTGGTTCCTGCACAGCCACAACAGCAACTTGGAAAGGTCACGCCGCTTCCGCCTCCATGCTCTCAGGCCGTTTGTCCTGTGAAAGTATGCGGCTCCGCCTCCTCATCCTCCAATGTGTCCTCGGCCTCCACTGCATGGACATAAAATGTGTGCAGGGAACGGTGGTGTCACGCTGTTCTTCACATGGTTTGCCTTGGCGAACGGAGTCACACAGGGGAGGAACTGCTAAAAGTCATTCAAGAAGAAATCGAATCATGGCTTACTCCACTAAAACTGGAAATGGGGACCAGGGTGACTGACAATGGGAATGAACATTTTGCCTGTTCTGCGACAAGGAAGCCTGAGCCATGCACCCTGCATGGCACACATGTTCAATCTGGTTGTCAAGCGGTTCCTGAAGTGTTCCCCAATTTGCAAGACATCCTAACAATGGGAAGGAATATTTGCATGCACTTCAGCCACTCCTACACTGCAAAGCACACCCTTCTTGAGCTGCAGCGTCAGAATGGCTTCCCCCAACATAGTCTGACTAAAGGAGCAGAGAAAAGCCATCACTGATGTCTTGATAATCCAAGCGCATAGGGGTACTCCCCTGTGTAACTTCAATGTCAACCAATGGCAGCTAATACGTGACACCTGCCGTTTGCTCAGGCCCTTTGAGGAAGCCACATTATTAATCGCCAGGATTCCGGGATAAACAACCTCATTCCACTACTTCATTAGTGATGTCGCGAACATAAAATTTCGCAAAAGTTCGCGAACCGGCGAACCGCCATTGACTTCAATGGGCAGGCGAATTATAAAACCCACAGGAACTCTTTCTGGCAACAATAGTGATTTAAAAGTTGTTTCAAGGGGACTAACACCTGGACTGTGGCGTGCTGGAGTGGGATCCATGGCAAAACTCTCATGGAAAATTACATAGTTGATGCAGAGTCTGGCTTTAATCCATAAAGGGCATAAATCACCTATTATTCCTAAATGGTTTAAATTATGTTCTTTAGCCCCCACATAGTTAAATTCCCCCATGTTAGGCAACACATAGTTAGAGCTCCCCTTTATGCAGCACATAAGAAGCCCCCATATTAGGCAGCACATAGTTAGAGCCCCCCTTGAGGCAGCGCATAGTGGGATTTGAACCCAAGGCCCCAGCGCTGCAAGGCAGCAGTGCTAACCTTTGAGCAACCATGCTACCCTTAGAATACATCTAATATCCACGGTTGCTAAAATGGACAGAGATGTCAGCAGAGAGTACCAGAAAAAATTGGCATGTACACATGCCTGAAAAATGTGGTATTGTTGCAGCCGCTTCTTCAGCAGCGGCCAGAAAAATTGCAGCACCATGACAAGTGCAGCAGCAGAGGCCAGAAAAATTAGGCATGTACACATGGATGAAAAAATGGGTATTGTCGTAGCCGCAGCTGTAGCAGTGGACAGAAAAATTGCAGCACCATAACAAGTGCAGCAGCAGAGTCCCGAAAAATTAGGCATGTACACCTGGCTGGAAAATTTGGTATTGTCGCAGCCGCTGCTGTAGCAGAGGCCAGAAAAATTTCTGTTTGTTTCGCCAGGCAGAAAGCGCCCTAAAACATTGTGGCATGAACCCTAGTTGGTGGCGGATAAGTCACGCAAGTCATCCAGCATTCAGAGTTCAAATACAGCAGCGTGCCAAAGGCAGCTCATCTGATCAGGCCTTGTTCAGTCAAATGTATCGCCCAGTGTCAGTCCCTTCTGGATCCATCCCTCATTTATCTTAAGGTAATCCAGACTTTTTTGACCAAGGCGACTCCTCTTCTCAGTGACAATACCTCCTGCTGCACTGAAGGTCCTTTCTGACAGGACACTTGAAGCGGGACAGGCCAGAAGTTTGAGCGCAAATTGTAATAGCTCAGGCCACAGGTCAAGCCAGCACACCCAGTAGTCAAGGGGTTCATCGCTCCTCAGAGTGTCGATATCTGCGGTTAAGGCCAGGTAGTCTGCTACCTGTCGGTTAAGACATTCTCTGATGGTGGACCCCGAAGGGCTGTGGCGATGCGTAGGAATTAAAAAGCTCCGCATGTCCTCCATCAACAGCATATCTGTACAGCATCTTGTCCTTGCTGGCATGTTCGTGGGAGGAGAAGGAGGATTACTTTCACCTCTTCCCCTGTTAGATCCCTGTTGTGCTGTGACATGACCCTTATACGCTGTGTACAGCATACTTCTTAATTTATTTTGGACCTGCTGAATCTTTTCCTCCTTGCTGTAATGCGGTAACATGTCAGGGACTTTATGTTTATACCGGGGTCTAGTAGCATGGACAACCAGTACAGGTCGTTCTCCTTCATCCTTTTTATACGAGGGTCCCTCAACAGGCACGACAGCATGAAAGACCCCATTTGCACAAGGACGGATGCCGAGCTACTCATGCCCCGTTCCTCGTCCTCAGTGATGTCAGGGAAGGTATAATCTTCTTCCCCCCAGCCACGTACAACATCACGGGAACCAGATAGGTGACAAGGAGCACCCTGGGATGCCTGTTGTGGTTGGTCTTCCTCCTCTTCTTCAAAGCCACATTCCTCCTCTGACTCCTCTTCCTCACAATTCTCTTCCAGCGTTGCCGCAGGTCCAGCAAGCAATCCTGATAAGGCTGTTTCTGGTGGTGATGGTGTCCACAACTCTTCCTCTTCATGCTCATCTAATGCCTGATCCAGCACTCTTCGCAGGGCACGCTCCAGGAAGAAAACAAATGGTATGATGTCGCTGATGGTGCCTTCGGTGCGACTGACCAGGTTTGTCACCTCCTAAAAAGGACTCATGAGCCTACAGGCATTGCACATGAGCCTCCAGTAACGTGGCAAAAAAATTCCCAGCTCCGCAGATGATGTCCTAGCACCCCGGTCATACAAATATTCGTTGATGGCTTTTTCTTGTTGGAGCAGGCGGTCGAACATTAGGAGTGTTGAATTCCAACGTGACGGCTGTTGCAAATCAAGCGCCTCACTGGCATGTTGTTTCACCGCTGGATATCTGACAAGTGCGCCATGTAGGAACGCCTGAAATGGACACACACCTTCCTGGACTGCTTCAGGACATCCTGTAAGCCTTGGGTACTTGAGCACAAAGTGTTGTACAATCAGATTACACACATGTGCCATGCACGGCACATGTGTCAACTTGCCCAACCTTAATGCCGCCAACAAATTTGTTCCGTTGTCACAAACCACCTTGCCGATCTCCAGTTGGTGCAGAATCAGCCACTGGTCCACCTGTGCGTTAAGAGCCAACAGGAGCGCTGTGTGGTGTGACTCTCCACTTTGAGGCAAGTCAACCCCAAGATGGCGTGACACTGCCGTATCCGAGATGGGGAATAGCAACTGGGGAGCTTGGGGGGTGCCGGTGATGTGGAGCAAGATGCAGCAGTGGAAGAGGACTCGGCCGAGGATGTTATGAAAGAGGATGGAGTAGGAGGAGTAGAGGAGGTGGCAGCAGGCCTGCCTGCAAGTTGTGGCGGTGTCACCAACTCCTCTGCAGAGCCACGCATTCCATGCTTGGCAGCCGTCACCAGGTTTACCCAGTGCGCAGTGTAGGTGATATACCTGCCCTGACCATTCTTTGCAGACCAGGTATCAGTGGTCAGATGGACCCTTGCCCCTACACTGTGCACCAGACATGCCACCATTTCCTTTTGCACAATGGAGTAAAGGTTGGGGATTGCCTTTTGTGCAAAAAAATTTCGTCCGGGTACCTTCCACTGCGGTGTCCCAATGGCTACAAATTTTTTAAAGGCCTCAGACTCCACCAACTTGTATGGTAAGAGCTGGCGGGCTAGCAGTTCCAACAAGCTAGCTGTCAGACACCGGGCTAGGGGGTGACTTTGAGACATTGTCTTCTTGCGCTCAAACATCTCCTTGACAGACACCTGACTGTGGGCAGATGAGCAGGAACTGCTCAAGGCGAGAGATGGAGAGGCGGATGGTTGAGAGGGGGCAAGGAGGGCAGCAGTGGTTGACCTGGCTGAAGATGCTGGACCAGAAGGAGGATGGCGGCTTTGACTTTGTTTGCTGCTTGTACTGACGTGTTGATCCCATAGGCGTTTGTGATGTGACATCATGTGCCTTCGCAAAGCAGTTGTGTCTGAGTGGGTGTTGGACTTCCCACGACTCAGTTTCTTCTGACACAGGTTGCAAATGGCCTCGCTGTTGTCAGAGGCAGACACACACAAAGAATGCCACACTGCTGAGCTCTGCGATGATTGCATTCTGGTTGTGGCAACAGCATGCATTGATTGGCGACCCGTCTGGCTTACCCCGGGTGCCGATGCATGCTGTCTGACTGTGCTACTAGCTCCTTGCGACGACCTCCCCCTGCATCCAACTCGTCTCCTCCTCCTCTCTGTCTCCCCATCTGAACTTTCCCCTTCTTCTTCTCTTCTAGTGGGCACCCACGTGGCATCCACGGACACATCGTCATCATCAACACCTTCACCGCTATCTGACACCTCAAGAAAGGAAGCAGCAGCGGGTACAACATCATCATCACACCGTACGTCCATGTGTGTAATGCTGCCTGACTGAGACATATCCCTGTTAACTACATCCTCTGGCAATAATGGTTGCGCATCACTCATGTCTTCAAACTGATGTGTAAATAACTCCTCTGACGGATCAAGTAAAGCTGCTGCGGTGCTAGTGTTGGTGGTGGCAGCAGGCGGGCAAGTGGTAGCATGAGAGGTGCCCGAAGCTAAGCTGGAGGAGGAGAAGGACGGTGCGTCAAGGTTCTGAGCAGAAGCTGTAGTATATTGGGTGTCTTGTGATAGCCAGTCAACTAAGTCCTCAGAACTTTGGGGGTTCAGGGTACGTGGCTTCTGAACACTGGCCCTTCTAGGGCCAAAGGGAATCCCAGCACCATGACGGCCCCTGCGGGATGGCCTTCCTCTGCCTGTCATTTTTTTGGTAAAATTTGCACAACTTTCACACCTAATGTGATTTGCACTAGGGTGACAGAATTTGCCACACAGGCAAAAAAAAAATGGCAACTGAGATGTGAACTGACAGTGACGACTGATTTTATTTAACAGCCAAAAAAGATTTTTTTTAAATTTGCACAACTATCACACCTAATGTGATTTGCACTAGGGTGAAACAATTTGCCCTGCAGGCAAAAAAAAATGGCAACTGTGACGTGAACTGACAGTGACGACTAATTTTATTTAACAGCCAAAAAAGGTATTTTTTTTTTAATTTGCACAACTATCACACCTAATGTGATTTGCACTAGAGTGAAACAATTTGCCCTGCAGGCAAAAAAACTGGCAACTGTGACGTGAACTGACAGTGACGACTGATTTTAACAGCCAAAAAGGTATTTTTTTTTTAAATTTGCATAACTATCACACCTAATGTGATTTGCACTAGGGTGACACAATTTGCCCTGCAGGCAAAAAAACTGGCAACTGTGACGTGAACTGACAGTGACAACTGATTTTATTTAACAGCCAAAAAATGTATTTTTTTTTTAATTTGCACAACTTTCATACCTAATGTGATTTGCACTAGGGTGACACAATTTGCCCTGCAGGCAAAAAAACTGGCAACTGTGACGTGAACTGACAGTGATGACTGATTTTATATAACAGCCCAAAAAGATATTTTTTTTTAAATTTGCACAACTGTCACACCTAATGTGATTTGCACTAGGGTGACACAATTTGCCCTGCAGGCAAAAAAAAAACTGGCAACTGTGACGTGAACTGACATTGACGACTGATTTTATTTAACAGCCAAAAAAGGTATTTTTATTTTTATTTGCACAACTGTCACACCTAATCTGATTTGCACTAGTGTGACAATGAGCCAGCAGATTTCTCCTTTTAAGAAGTAGTCCCCAACAAGGGTGCCTCCAGCTGTTGCAAAACACACGGACTGATATATTTCAGCCCTTTGAATACTGTAGTAGTTAGTTGCGTTAAAGAAAAAAAGCTTGCCAGCGGAGTTCCCCTTTTATGCAGTGGTCCCCAACCAGGGTGCCTCCAGCTGTTGCAAAACACACGGACTGATATATATTTTGAATACTGTAGTAGTTAGTTGCTTGAAGGAACTTAAGTTTGATTCTGAAGTACCCCTTTTAACCAGCGGTTCCCTCCCAACCAGGACTGATATCTTTCAGCCCTAAAAAGGGCTTTTTTGGGGTGATGTCCTTAAAGCAGATGTTACACTAGTGCTTTAGAAGTAAACTGGACCCTGAATACATCGCCTAGCAGCAACCTAGCTATCGCTTTCCCTATACAGCCGGAGCAGCTTCTCTGACCCTCCACTTCCAAAGCCTGCAGCATGCTGAATGAGGCTAAAATGGCGTCTGCGCAAAAGGTAGGAGGGTCTGGAAGGGAGGGACTGCTGCTGATTGGCTGTAATGTGTCTGCGGACTCTGACTCACAGGGTCAAAGTTTACTGCAATGTTAAAGTATAGGGGGCGGATCGAACTTCGCATATGTGCGCCCGGCGATGCGAACGTGAACATGCTAAATTCGCCGGGAACTGTTCGCCGGCGAACAATTTGCGACATCTCTATGCTTCATCTACTACAACACGTGTTGGAAACAATGGCTGGTCAGGCTACTGGAGACATGCTGCTTACATCTCACAGCCACATGAGCCCTGTGAGGGCTGAACTGGAGGAGGAGGAGGGGGAGGGGCACAGTGGAGCATAGTTTAGGTTTCGCAAGATGGGCGGTGTTGAGGAAGGAGAGACACAGGACACAGGACCCAGACACACAGTGGAGATGGAGGCAAGGAGTCCCTCCAAGTCACTTGCACAAATGGCACAATGCATGCTCATTTGCTTGTGTAGTGACCGCCAAATTGTCACCATTCGGTAGCGAGATGACTTCAGGCTCTCCACCATATTGGACCCTCGCTATTGGTACAAAATTAGGGCCTTTTTTACACCCACTGAGAGGGAGGACAAACTGACATACTACAGAGACATCCTACATAGTCAGTTGGTTGGCCGATGCCTATCGGCGCCATAGTCCATCCTCTCGCAGGTCTGACTTTGGGGGGGTGCTCTGCGCTCATCTCCCACTGCTCGTCCTCATATATTGTTGACATATCCCAGACCCATATCCTGTCCTCCTATCCCGTCCTCCTATCTCGTCCTCCTATCTCGACCTCCTATCCCGACCTCCTATCCTGACCTCCTATCCCGACCTCCTATCTCGTCCTCCTTTCTCGACCTCCTATCCCATCCTACTATTCCGTCCTCCTATCCTGTCCTCCTATCTCGACCTCCTATCTCAACCTCCTATCCCGACCTCCTATCCCGTCCTCCTTTCCCGTCCTCATATCTTGACCTCCTATCTTGACCTCCTATCTCAACCTCCTATCCCGACCTCCTATCTGGACCTCATATCCCTTCCTCCTATCTCGACCTCCTATCTCAACCTCCTATCCCGACCTCCTATCTGGACCTCATATCCCGTCCTCCTATCTCGACCTCCTAGCTCGACCCCCTATCCCGGCCTCCTATCTCGACCTCCTATCCCAACCTCCTATCCCGTCCTCCAATCTCTACCTCATATCCCGTCCTCATATCATGTCCTCCTATCCTGTCCTCATATCCTGTCCTCCTACCTCGACCTCCTATCCCGACCTCCTATCCCGTCCTCCTTTCCCGCCCTCATATCTCGACTTCCAATCTAGACCTCCTATCTCAACCTCCTATCTTGACCTCCTATGCCATCCTCCTATCTCGACCTCCTATCCCAACCTCCTATCCCGTCCTTCTATCCCGTCCTCCTATCTCGACCTCCTATCTCGACCTCATATCCCGTCCTCATATCTCATCCTCCTATCCCGTCCTCATATCTCGACCTCCTATCTAGACCTCCTGTCCGTCCAGAACTCCTATCTCGACCTCCTATCCCGACCTCCTATCCTGACCTCCTATCCCAACCTCCTATCCTGTTCTCATATCCCGACCCTTAATATGTGTACCAGGTATTGAACTATCTCCAGCCGTACGGAAGTTATGTGGGAACATACATTTTCCACAGATTTGCATCCGACTTTAAACAAAAACCCGGACCCTAACAAATGAGGGTAGTTAAGGGTGAAATTAGCTATCCAATATTTTAAGTGCACATATAAGTAACATGTGACCAAGTATTATCGAAATATTTCCAGCCGTTTGGAAGTTATGCAGTAACATATATTTCCCATAGACTTGTATGGGACTTTATACAAAAACCCTCACCCTGGCAAATGGGGGTGAGTAAGAATGAAATTACCTATCCTATGTTTGTTGTTGACATATAAATAACATGTGTGCCAAATTTCATGTTAATATCTTTAGCCGTTTGGACGTATGCTGGAACATGCAGACATACATACACACACACATTGAGTTTTATATACCGTATTTATCGGCGTATAACACGCATTTTTTAGGCAAAATTTTTAGCCTAAAGTCTTCCTGCGTGTTATACGCTGATAAGCCTCTGCAGTTCAATGATTTAAAGCGGGCGCTTTAAATCAATGAACTGCAGCGGCTTGTTCAGGTGCAGAGACCGCCAGCGCTGCCGGCTTCTCGGCCCCTGCCTGTCCTGGGGTCCCTGCTGCCGCTGCTTCTCTCCCCCTGTCTATCGGTGCTGCTGCCCCTTCTCTCCCCTGTCTATCGGTGCCGCTGCCCCATTGCCGGCGCCGACAGACAGGGGGAGAGAAGGGGAAGCGCCACCCATTGCCGGCGCCGCTACCCCCGTTGCCTCCCCCATCCCCGGTTGTATAATTACCTGTTGCTGGGGTCGGGTCCGCGCTGCTTCAGGCCTCCGGTGTGCAGGGGACGCCACACCGGAGGCCTGAAGCAGCACGGACCCGACCCCGGCAACAGGTAATTAAACAACCGGGGATGGGGAGGCAAAGGGGCAGCGGCGCCGGCAATGTGTGCCGATGCCTCTTCTCTCCCCCTGTCTGTTAGCGCTGGCAATGGGGCAGCGACACCGATAGACAGGGGGAGAGAAGGAGCAGCGGTGCCGACAGCCAGGGGGAGAGAAGCGGCGGCAGCAGGGCTCTAGACACTAGGAAAGGCAGGGGGAGAGAAGCGGGCAGCCACGGCCTCTCTCCCCCTGCCTTTCCTGGGGGCTTCTGCGGGGTAAGAAACAGTGCATCGGGGTATACGCACGCACACGCACACACACGCACCCTCATTTTACCAAGGATATTTGGGTAAAAAAAATGTTTTACCCAAATATCCTTGCTAAAATGAGGGTGCGTGTTATAGGCCGGTGCGTGGTATACCCCGATAAATACGGTATATAGATATTATTGAAAGTTACGTTTTACGTAATGCATATCCTAAATACTTACTTGTGCACACTAACACTTTTACAAAAGAGAATGTTTTCTTCTGCCTACCTGCCTCAGCTACTATTTCGATCCTTCCATCCTTCCACACATCTGATGCCAAGTTCTCCTATTTTAACCCACCTTTGTCACCAGTTACTGGTATTGCCACCCACCGCACCACTCACTTTCAGGACTCCTGATGCTGCTGCTGCCACCTCCAGGCTGTCTCATTCTGCCACCATATGTTCTCCTAATTCTGATGCCAGCTCCAGGCTGTCTCATTCTGCTACCATATGTTCTGCTCATACAGATTCCAGCTCCAAGCTGCCTTATACTACCACCATATGTTCTCCTCATGCTGCTGCCACCTCCAGGCTGTGTCATTCAGCCACTATATGGTCTCCTCCTCCTTCCGCCACCTTCAGGCTTTGTCATTCAGCCACTATATGTTCTCTTCATGCTGCCACCAACTCCAGGCTGTATCATTCAGCCACTATATGCTGTCCTCATGCTGACGCCACCTCCACGCTGTGTCATTCAGCCACTATATGTTCTCCTCATTCTGCAGCCACCTCCACGCTCCTCCGAATGCTGCCGCCACATCCACGCTCTGTCATTCAGCCACTATATGGTCTCTTCATGCTTCCGCCACCTCCAGGCTGTGTCATTCAGCCACTATATGTTCTCCTCATGCTGCCGCCAACTCCAGGCTGTGTCATTCAGCCACTATATGGTCTCCTCATGCTGCAGCCAACTCCAGGCTGTGTCATTCAGCCCCTATATATTCTCCTCATTCTGCAGCCACCTCCACGCTGTGTCATTCAGCCACTATATGTTCTCCTCATGCTGCCACCAACTCCAGGCTGTGTCATTAAGCCACTATATGGTCTCCTCATGCTGCCACCAACTCCTGGCTGTGTCATTCAGCCACTCCATGTTCTCCTCATGCTGCCACCACCTCCACACTGTGTCATTCAGCCACTATATGATCTCCTGATGCTGCCAACACCTCCACGCTGTGTCATTCAACCACTATATGGTCTCCTCATACTAATGCCACCTCGAGGCTCTGTCACTGTGCCGCTCTGCGACAGTGATTCTAACAGTTATGCCTCTGATCTGCATGTCATACTGAATAACAGTATTATTTCACTAACCCAGCACATACCCTATGCGTGTTACAGCAAGGCAAAGTGTTCTACAATTCTATTGAGGCTCTCTGTAGGCCAGAAATGGCTGTTTTTAATTGTGATTTGCTGCAAATTAATTCGGACGAAAACACATTTTTTGGGAAAATTCAGCTAATGAATTGAATTTTTCTAAAAATTTGCTCATCTGTAACTACTATAATGGTGAAATAGAACACAAGCCACTTGTTAATGCACATTAGGTGTTATATTAAGTGTGTTTGTATTCTGTGTTATCACATGTCATATTCTTGCTATTCCCCAGCTTGTAGTCCCCTTTTCACTCTTCACACTCCCATCACTTGTTTCATATCATCCTTGGTCAACATAAAATTGATCTAGAGGAAAATATCTATTTGAAGATAGGAAAGGTAGTGAGGAATTTTGCTGCTTTGTTTGCTGAGGTGACTTTAGTGCTAGTTATTTCTACCTGTCTCTGCTCTGTGGTTAGCTCCATGCTGGCTACCGTCAGGCTGTCGCACTTCCTGAAGTGGCCTATAGGGGCCTGGCATTCTCCTTTTTATTACAATGGCCAGCATGGTCATCTCAAAGAGAACCTGTCATCAAACTAAACTTTTAATGTATTGTTCCTTATGTAATTATAAGACACTTTGCTATTTATTTGCTGTTAAAATTCTCAACCTTTATATGTTTTTAATGTGATTGAAAGAACGTCCACTAGGTTAGTTTGGCCTCCTCCTGGCCTGGCAGAAAACCTCAAACACAGGAAGTGCATTCGGGGCATGGTGAGGCACAGCTCTTGCAGGCTACAGTGACGTTGTGACTATGTGAACAATGGGAAAGGTATGATACAGAGCTTTTTAAATCTCAATAAAAAAAATGTAAGGGCAGGAGGGGTGTTAGCAGTAGTTAGGCAATAAAATCAGGCAATATAATAGTTTAGAAAATATGGTTTGATGACAGGTACTCTTTAAACATTCTCACCTATCCATACCTGACATCCTGTGGCTGAGCATTGTTGTTGTTACTAGAATCCATTGGCAAAGATGTTCTGTATATGATAGTGTTGTTCTGTGTATTGTCCTGTGTCTATTTCAGATTTACATCTTAGCCAGATCCCTTTTGTCTCTATCTCTCCAGTTGCTAACTGAGATTATTATTTCAGTACCTGTGCTACCTACCTCAACCCCCTTGCCCCTTATTAATTATATCTTGGTCTGATCCTAGTGTACCATGCTTACTCATTTTTATTTTACCAGGAGTGCTGACTTCATCTACTTACATAACCCACTGATGCCCTGCACTGGTACCATCTGATCTCCTGGACCAGGTGCTATTTACACTTGGCCTTCTTACCCAGTAGCAGCAGAAGTCCAGATTCTGTATCCTGTAGTGGGATAAAGGGTGAAATTCTAGAGGGTACTATGATTTTGCTCTTGGGTTTGGCCAAATGCAAAACTGGTTGGTAGCACAGTGGGTCAACATTCATTACTGGTTGCCATTGAGTTGTAGTTTCTTGAAGTGAACATTCAGTCTACACATATCTTATGTGTATGACTACCTTTACACAAATGGTTGTCCATGAAAGAACATTCCACAGTGAAGGGTTGTTCATTGTGTCATTATAAATGAATGACTAATTGAAAGATCTACGTCTGTTCAATGGAACTGAGCTGCAGAACTACACCCAACCTGGAGACAAACAGGGAGTGGCTTCTGAAATAAATTAGCTCTATTCCTGGATAACATCTTTAACGACCAACAGGGACTATTGTGAAAGTCTGGGATATTCAACAGTTGTTCAGCCATTAAATGGGCACTGTCAGATTTAAAATCTTTTTATATGTTGTACATCTTGGCAAAACATTAACCTTTCTAATATACTTCATAAGAAAATGTTATTTCCTTTTTATAGAAAACATGGATTATAAAAAAGACCATCCACTAGGAGTCCCTATACCATCAGGAACATAATCCTGTCTGGCTACAGCATCATCTTTGTCCAATATGAGGCACAAGCGTGGACAAAGTCCAGTAAGTGAGGGTAGGACTAGCACTCCTTTATGCTCACTCCTGTCCTATCAGACTGCATCATGCAAAAAAAGGAGGAGGTAGTTACAATGTAGATCTCAGGGATTGGATAAAGGAACCCAGGACTCATAGAGAAAGCAAGTGAGCAACAGATAGAAGATATTTGTGAAAAATATAGGTCCTAGACACATACAAAATCATATGTATATAATCAGGATTAGGTACTGAGTAACATATCATTTTTGTGGGATATTTCAGGTGCACTTTAACCTTTTTTTTTTCTAATTTGCATTGCTGTCTTCAGTGTTTCAGTTCAAGCATGATAGAGAGAGATAAAAAAAAAAAGATCAGCAGGGCAAGATATCTATTAAATCAGACTGTACAGCATTGATCATACCTGACCAGGATAGTTTCATTACCCAACAAGCATGTAAACAGATATTGTGCATGTGCAAAAACCTGCAGACAGATAGACTGTGATATGGTTGCTAAAAATCTAATAAATGATCAAATATTAAAATTAAAAGGCAATCTACATATAAACATGTTTACTGTTTCATTCTATAGGTGTGAACATCAA
This sequence comes from Hyla sarda, assembly GCF_029499605.1. Classification (NCBI taxonomy): domain Eukaryota; kingdom Metazoa; phylum Chordata; class Amphibia; order Anura; family Hylidae; genus Hyla; species Hyla sarda. Next base: position 373,724,492 of record NC_079190.1, on the reverse strand, counting down.
AGTGTTAAGAAGTAAAACAGCTGAGAGGTAATTTTATTTTCAGCAGGTAACACTTTTCCACTGCAGTGGTTCATCACGCTTCATCACACAGACACTAATGCGATCAGACAACTTGGAGTGAAACAGGTGTTAGAATACATATTCCAGCACTTGGGATCTTTGCCTCCAGAGGTACTGAGATTACAGCACGACAATCATGGTGTTAGCGCAATCTGCCTTTCAATTTAGCCCTCGTCCTTAAGAGTCTCAGCCTGCTAGATCACTGCTGTCATGGGCACATTACCTCTGATCAGCATATGCTAGATCTTGTTTGGGTTTCTTTCTGTGGAGTTACATATTATACTAAATAATAAGACCGAGCTTTAGCTTTAACTCCAATGCATAATACAGTTACAATGGTTTGTTGGATTGCTATATATCGAGCAAAGCAAGGTAACATTTAAACATGTTTCATCTTTTAAATGTTTCCTTTATTGGCTTTTGTGTCAATTTCAGCTGTGTTTCTACTTTCCTTTATGGAAATGCATTAGCAATAGAAACACGGGAAAGTCATATATTGATATTGTGCACATTGGTTCTTCTCTAAAATTTCAATGCACTAGCATCTGCTGTAGCTCACAGACATTTCAGTGATGAATAAGCAATTGAGCATTGGCTAATGGTTATTGTAGCTTACTAAATAACACTTTATCAACACATGGAGAGTGCCAGCTAATGCAGAGGAGCTGGAGATAGAAATGTGTACCAGATGCAGACAGATAACAGTATATACCTCATAACTTATTAGTGGGCCTGCAATCTAAAATGTGCTGCTGTCCATACAATGGCTGTGAGGTTCAGTAACACAAGGTTGCTTTTCTCCAGAAGGAAAAATAAGCCGTAGATGACATTTACAGAGGAATCATTTGTCATAGTTTATTTGCGCTGTACTACTTTGTCCAATGCGGTAGAATAGAAATGTATCACCATGTACGTATTGGCCCATATTTATCAATCATTTTTTGTTTCTTTTTTTCCCCATTTCAAATATCAAATGATCCCTGCATTCATGTTTATTTTTCTTTTTGTTTTCATTTTGTGGTGTCCCGGTACCGTATCCTATCCGGTACCTTTTATTGTGGGTCCCCATAGCCAGAGTCCATAGGACGTCGGGGTCCCTATTATCTTATTGTTACGCCTAGCGCTCCGGGTCCCCGCTCCTCCCCGGAGCGCTCACGGCGTCTTTCTCCCTGCAGCTTCCCGGTCAGTCCCGCTGACCGGGAGCGCTGCTCTGCTATGGCCGTTGGGGATGCGATTCGCACAGCGGGACGCGCCCGCTCGCGAATCGCATCCCAGGTCACTTACCCGTTCCCGTCTCCTGCGGTCATGTGCTGGCGCGCGCGGCTCCGCTCTCTAGGGCGCGCGCGCGCCAGCTCCCTGAGACTTAAAGGGCCAGTGCACCAATGATTGGTGCCTGGCCCAATTAGCTTAATTGGTTCCCACCTGTTCCCTGGCTATATCTAGTCTCCTCCCTTGCACTCCCTTGCCGGATCTTGTTGCCCTTGTGCCTAGTGAAAGCATTTTGTGTGTTTATATCCTGTGTACCAGAACTACTGCTATCTCCCCTGACTACGAACCTTGCCGCCTGCCCCCGACCTTCTGCTACGTCCGACTTTGCTTCTGCCTACTCCCTTGTACCTCGCCTATCTTCAGCAGCCAGAGAGGTGAGCCGTTGCTAGTGGATACGACCTGGTCACTACCGCCGCAGCAAGACCATCCCGCTTTGCGGCGGGCTCTGGTGAAAACCAGTAGTGTCTTAGAACCGGTCCACTAGCACGGTCCTCGCTATCCCTCTCTGGCACAGAGGATCCACCTCCTGCCAGCCGGCATCGTGACAGTAGATCCGGCCATGGATCCCGCTGAGGTTCCCCAGCATTCCATCTCTGATCTCACCACGGTGGTCGCCCAGCTATCCCGACAGGTCGCCCATCTAACCCACCGACTGTCGGAAATGTCCACCATTGTGCACCAACTTCAGTCGCAACTGCAGCAGCAATCATCTCCTCCGCCACCTCCTGCACCCCTTCCGCAGCGAGTGGCCACTCCTAGCCTCCGCCTGTCCTTGCCGGACAAATTTAATGGGGACTCTAAGTTTTGCCGTGGCTTTCTTTCGCAATGTTCCTTGCACTTGGAGATGATGTCGGATCACTTTTCTACTGAAAGGTCTAAGGTGGCTTTCGTAGTCAGCCTTCTGTCTGGAAAAGCCCTGTCATGGGCCACACCGCTCTGGGACCGCGATGACCCCGTCACGGCCTCTGTACACTCCTTCTTCTCGGAAATTCGAAGTGTCTTTGAGGAACCTGCCCGAGCCTCTTCTGCTGAGACTGCCCTGCTGAACCTGGTCCAGGGTAATTCCTCCGTTGGCGAGTACGCCATACAATTCCGTACTCTTGCTTCTGAACTATCCTGGAATAATGAGGCTCTCTGCGCGACCTTTAAAAAAGGCCTATCCAGCAACATTAAAGATGTTCTGGCCGCACGAGAGACTCCTGCTAACCTGCATGAACTCATTCATCTAGCCACTCGCATTGACATGCGTTTTTCTGAGAGGCATCAAGAGCTCCGCCAGGAAAAAGACTTAGATCTCTGGACACCTCTCCCACTGTCTCCACTGCAATCTGCGCCTAGGCCTCCCGCCGAGGAGGCCATGCAAGTGGATCGGTCTCGCCTGACCCTGGAAGAGAGGAATCGCCGTAAGGAAGAGAATCTTTGTCTATACTGTGCCAGTACTGAACATTTTCTGGTGGATTGCCCAATCCGTCCTCCACGTCTGGGAAATGCACGCTCGCACCCAGCTCTCGTGGGTGTGGCGTCTCTTGATGCCAAGTCGGCTTCTCCACGTCTCACGGTACCTGTTCGGATTTCCACTTCAGCCAGCTCTCCCCTCTCAGCCGTGGCCTGCCTGGACTCTGGAGCTTCTGGGAATTTTATTCGGGACTCCTTTGTGAATAAATTCCGTATTCCGGTGACCCGTCTTGCCAAGCCACTCCACATTTCCGCGGTCAACGGAGCCAGGTTGGACTGTACCATACGTTTCCGCACGGAGCCCCTTCTTATGAGCATCGGATCTCACCACGAGAGGATTGAACTTTTGGTCCTCCCCAATTGCACCTCGGAAATTCTCCTTGGACTTCCCTGGCTTCTACTTCATTCCCCAACCCTGGATTGGTCCACTGGGGAGATCAAGAGTTGGGGGTCCTCTTGTTCCAAGAACTGTCTAAAACCGGTTCCCAGTAACCCTTGCCGTAACTCTGTGGTTCCTCCTGTATCTGGTCCCCCTAAGGTCATTAAGGACTCTGCCTGCCACAGGAAATGCCCCTCCCCCCCTCCCAGTTCCATCGGGCAAGCTTCTGTGTCCCCTCATGGCCCTCGTCCTGGTGTCACACTGCCCCGTGCCAGGTCCCGCCCTCTGCCCTCTCTCCCCATTCCTACTCCTGCGGTTCTGCCTGCCGTTGAGGAATCCCTCCATCCTTTCCCGGTGTCCTCATCCCAGGGGAGGCAGTTACCCGATAAAGAGAAGGGGAGACCTAAGGGGGGGGGTACTGTTACGCCTAGCGCTCCGGGTCCCCGCTCCTCCCCGGAGCGCTCACGGCGTCTTTCTCCCTGCAGCTTCCCGGTCAGTCCCGCTGACCGGGAGCGCTGCTCTGCTATGGCCGTTGGGGATGCGATTCGCACAGCGGGACGCGCCCGCTCGCGAATCGCATCCCAGGTCACTTACCCGTTCCCGTCTCCTGCGGTCATGTGCTGGCGCGCGCGGCTCCGCTCTCTAGGGCGCGCGCGCGCCAGCTCCCTGAGACTTAAAGGGCCAGTGCACCAATGATTGGTGCCTGGCCCAATTAGCTTAATTGGTTCCCACCTGTTCCCTGGCTATATCTAGTCTCCTCCCTTGCACTCCCTTGCCGGATCTTGTTGCCCTTGTGCCTAGTGAAAGCGTTTTGTGTGTTTATATCCTGTGTACCAGAACTACTGCTATCTCCCCTGACTACGAACCTTGCCGCCTGCCCCCGACCTTCTGCTACGTCCGACTTTGCTTCTGCCTACTCCCTTGTACCTCGCCTATCTTCAGCAGCCAGAGAGGTGAGCCGTTGCTAGTGGATACGACCTGGTCACTACCGCCGCAGCAAGACCATCCCGCTTTGCGGCGGGCTCTGGTGAAAACCAGTAGTGTCTTAGAACCGGTCCACTAGCACGGTCCTCGCTATCCCTCTCTGGCACAGAGGATCCACCTCCTGCCAGCCGGCATCGTGACACTTATCCACCCCTAGTCACCTCTCATCCCTATAGTGCTTTTCCTGTAGCCATTTAGGATTTGTATGTGTAAGATTGTATAAATGTAAATAAATGGTTAATTGCCTGTCCATAGCGTAGCAGGACCTGCGGGTCACGTGGTCAGGTGAACTCTATGGTATTTCTGCTTGAGGACCATTGGAGGTCCTTGTGACGTAGTCAATCCCATCACACTGTGTAACGGTGAGTGACGGGTGTTCAGACCAGTCAGATTATCCCCGCCCCATGTTCATATAAGGGAGCGGTGGCCATGTTCTCCCTCTCTTGTTCCTGTGCAAGCAAGCGAGAAGCATCTGCGCTGCTGAGATCAGTGAGTCTAGGCCTGAACCTTGCGGCGACGGCCGATAACTTCTAAATTCTGTGTGTATCAATCCCCACGCACTCTGCAAGACCACCGGACCTTATCTATCCCCTAAATCCAGACGGATCTGCAATAATTACCCTAAATTCAGAGACTTTAGTCTATTTCAAGGTCCACAACAGTTGTCAGTCATTGAGCTATATAAAGACTGTATTCCTGAGACTGTCATTGTTCACTGGATGTATCGTAAGAACTTAAGTAAAGTAACCCAAATTATTCAAGTTGTGGACCTTCAGTCATTTTATTACATGCACCTATCGTTTCTGGGAAGGGCGGCAATAGGCCGGAGAATTACCTCAGCATACTAGCCCTCAGTCTGGCGTCTCGAACTATAGGGTTAACATTAACCCCTTACCTACTACAATATCCCAACTACCCTACACCCCCCAAGGCTACCACAATTTCAAATATCAAATGACCCCAGAACTTCTAGTTCCTTGCCTAACCTGACAACAATGCCTGTGAAAGTATAAGGTGTCTTAATAAGATAAAGTGCCTTGTCCCAGCAGCATGTCTCCTACATGTCTCACCACTACTGCTTCTTCAGGGAGACCAAATCCTTGCTGACACTTAGTAGGCAGAAAGGCAGTGTGATAATTTGTTTGCACATTTTATCCTAAATATTTGGGATGATTAAACCTTATCTGAACTATTAAAGGTTAAAGAGGTTCTCCCGCTCCTAGACATCTTATCCCCCAATTAAAGGATAGGGGATGAGATGTCTGATTGCAGGGATCTGGCCACTGGAACTCCCGCAATCTCCTGGCCAGCACCTCAGCGTTTTGAACATTTATGTTCAGAATGCCGGCATCGGGTGGCAGCGGACGTGACGCCACACCCCGGTCATTCATGTCTATGGGAGGGCACCTGCTGTCATGCCTTCTCCTATAGAAATGAATGGAGGGGGCTTGACATCCCCTGTCCTTTGGATAGGGGATAAGATGTCTAAGGGCAGAGTACCCCTTTAAGTTTGAAAATGACCATTCTCTGTATAATGTACCCCATTTTTCATTTAATGATTTTCTACCCATCTAACTATTAAAAGAAAAGAGCAGATAGTACAACAAAAAAGTTAAATAACTACATTTCGGAAATGGTAGGATGTAGAAATAAACAACATTGAAAATAATGCACCAGAGGCTGTAACACTTGATATTTTTTATACTGACCAAAGATCTTCTTTAAAGGGGTTATCCAGGAATAGATAAACAGAGCTTTTTTCTATCAAAAACAGCTTCCTGTGTGTCTCCAGGTTGGTTGTGGTTCCTTTGAAGTGAATTGAGCTAAGTTGTAAAACCACACCAAACCTGGAGTCAGACGTAGAGCTGTTTTTGAAAAAAAAATTAGCTGTGTTTTTCTATTCGTGGATAACCCCTTTAAGTGGGTACTCTGGAGAATTTTTGGGGGTCCAAATGAACTGTGACCACTGTTCCCTCTAAGACATATGCTCTTGAGATAATACAGTTGAAAACTCTATGCCCTGAAAACAGATAGATCTGTTAGGCCTTGTTCCTACATGTGGGTGAACGCATTCAGCTGAAACCACACCCTCATTCCATCACTAGAGACAAAAAAATATTGCCAGGATTATTGACAACATTTCATGGCCATTGGTGAATGCATGGGGGTGTGGTTTTCACAGCATATGTTTACCAGCATGCAAGAATGGGGTCTTAGTTGGCTCATTGACCATAGTTTCCATAGTGCTCAAAAAATTTTACGGATTTGTAATAACTGCTAAAAAAGTTATTTTTTTCTACACGGAGATCCTGCTCCCATCTCCATCTGTATAAGTTGTCCAGATCATGAGCAAATCCCCATAGCAAACCTCTCCTGCTACAGACAGCAGTGACAGCAGGGAGCATCATGTCTGACTGCAAAGACTACACAACTTCCTCCAGAATACCCCTATAGAAATGGCATAGAATATTCCACTCATCTGTTTCTGTAATTATAGGCATACAGATATCGTAGAGCATTTTGAGGCCTATGCAGTCTTAACTACATCTATCTTCCGGTGGAAATAAAACAACTCTGTATATGACCTTACTGCTATTTCATGGCTTGGTAGGAAAAACTTCTAAAAGATGTATATCATGCTTAAAATTCTACACAAGTTGCAAATGGTTTGTGTAACCCTACCCCATGTCTTCTTTTTCATGATAAAAACCCTTTAGTCTTGTTTCATATGGAAGCAAAAACAACTTTTTCAACATTTTCAACACATGGAAACACCTGTTTTTCAGCTCTGACTTTTACCGCCTATGGTGGATTCTTGCTAGAGACCTATGGATCCAGAGCCGACCCAAGACATTGTGCTGCCTGGGTCCAAAAGTGAAATGCTGCCAACACCATAATTTAATAGTTCAAACAATTACACACGCAGCAATACTAAATATGTTTATTTTAAATTACAGTGTTTTGTCCCCGTTCTTCCTCAGAAACTCATCTGCAGCCCGCGATTGCATGGCGGAGCTGCAGATGGGTCCCCTAGACCCCAGGGATGATCCCATTATCGCTATTGATCGCTATTGAGCCAGATCCGATGTTCGTCATTATCGGCAGATGTCAGCTGCTGATAGCAGCTGGGATCTGGTGGTTATGATGAAGACCCAACCTGCGGGCCTGCGCCATATTACCCTCACCCAGTGGTGTCACTCCCACCCACAAATACGTTTTTCTCTCCTACATAACATTGGCTGACTGGCAGTGATGGGAGGGAATTGGGAGGCAAAGAACTGAGAATTCAAGGAAGTGGGGTAGATGAATATGACTTCTTTTTTATTTTAACATGCCCCCTTTCCTCTATTAAAAAAGAATGCATGTCCACAGACAAGCCCTATAACCACATGACATTGCTCACAAATATGACAACCAAGCAGCCAGTCCACACTCCACTATGCGCTAAACTTACACTAAATTCACACAACTCACCCTTGGGACATTCCACTAACCACATGCACATAGCACTAACACACACAGAGTACACATACCGCATACACCACTCAGAGTACATATACCACATATACCACTCACACAGGGTTCACATACTGTATACACCACTCACAGGGTACATATACCGCATACACCACTCACACAGTGTACGCATACCATTCACACAGCACATATATTGCATACACCACTCACCCACTGGTGATATACACAGATACTGAGCATGCTACACCTACACTATACCCATTGATACATTAGAAACATAGCAAACATATTTCTCACAAAAAACAACAACAAAAATTTCATTTAAAGACATATACTGTTAATAATACCTCACACAGGGCACACTGCAGTGTATACTGCTATACTCACCTGCTTTCTTTTCTTGAACTTTGGCAACTGCAAGCAGGAGTTGGCAGAACCCATGCACGTAACATTCCGTGCAACACATAGGCCCCATCCACACATAGACAAACTCCACCCCTTGTAGTAAGCTCCCCAACTTTGGTAAGCCCCATCCATTTCAAGAGTATTTCTTTTTCGGAGGTTTAATAAAAATCCCACTTCTTGCTGTGTAGTGAGGCCTTGTGCTCCCCTCTTCCCCTTTTTTGTACTGTAAGGTGGTCCCTTATTTAGTAATCTGTACCCCTTCCTCTTTTTATGTATTCACTTCAATTTTATTATGCTTTTTTCTTTGTACCTTTTTGGACTCTGATATTGATTTAATTTCATGGCTGTGAATTTTGATATGGGCTTGTTTGTTTTTTTGTTGTGATTTATAAAATAAAAATAAGTTTAAAAAAAAAGTAAAAAGTGTAAGTTAACTAATAGATGGTGCAAACCTAGACTAGACAATGTTGATATATGAATGGGCACCACCTTCAATACAAATGGAATAAATTATAACAACCAGCCAAGATTTACTATTGCAAATGCACCAAAATTGTGGTGTATTTTGCAGCAAAAACAGGTGCACTTGACTCACATTTAGGCTAGGTTCAGACTACGGAATCTCCAGGCAGAAAATTTCCACCCGGAGATTCCGAGTGCGGCCAGCACCGGCTGAATCAGTGGGCACTAGGACCGCGCGGACACTGCAGTCTTCAATAGACTGCAATGTGTTCCGCGCGGATTTCCGCCTGAAGAAAGAGCACCGCCTTTCTTCAGACGGAAATTTCTAAGTGGATTTTCCGCTTCACAAATTCCGAAGTGTGAATTTGTGAACGGAAACCCATTCACTACACTAGACATTTTAGCAAGCGGAATTTCGGACAGAAATATTACGACTGAATTTCTGTTGGAAATTCCGTAGTCTGAACCTAGCCTTAGTGTGAGTTTGAGTAACTTTTATAGACATTTTATTGCAGGGTCCAAGAAAGGGGAGCGGCCTCTGTAAATGGGAGTTTTGCTTCAGGGAAAAGGGGATTGGGTTTAGATGCGCAAAAACGACCGTCACACCCTCTCCCATAGACTTGCATTGCGGAGGTGGGGCTGGACAGCCAATGGGGGCGGAGACATGACGTCACAATACTCTGACCCCGTAGTCGTGAGCCGGCAGATTCCGAGGCTGTAGTGCTGCATGCAGCTCCCAGAGGGGGTCCCCAGCGGCGTGATGCCTGTGATCAGACATCTTATCCCCTATCCTTTAGATAGGAGATAAGATGTCTTAGGGCCAGAGTACCCCTTTAAACTAGGCAGTCTTCGGATGAGCCAGATTTATCAAAAAGCCTAATACACTGTGATAGGGATAGGTTCGCACACAGTTTTTTTTTCTGGTGTTTTTATTAAAAAAGCAGTCAATGCAGTTTTTAAGCCAAAGTCAGAAGTAAGTACAATAGAAAGGATAATTATAAGTCCCTCATTTATATTTCCCATTCCTTTTGAGTATATTTCTGGCTTTGGCTTAACTCCTTAAGTACACATGACATACTGGAAAGTCATGTGTCCGCTCCCGATCTATAACACGGGGCCACAGCGTGTCGGGCCCGGCCTCTAACAATGGCCGGGACCCGTGGCTAATAGCGCGCAGCATTGATCGCGGTGCCGTGCGCTATTAACCCTTTAGAAGCGGCGTTCAAAGTTGAACACCGTGTCTAAAGGGAAAGTGAAAGTATGCCGGTTAGCTCAGTGGACTGTTCGGGATAGCCGCGGCGAAATCGCGGCATCCCGAACAGCTTACAGGACAGCAGGAGGGTCCCTACCTGCCTCCTCGCTGTCCGATCGCCGAATGACTGCTCAGTGCCTGAGATCCAGGCATGAGCAGTCAAGCGGCAGAATCTTCGATCACTGGTTTCCTATGAGAAACCAGTGATCAATGTGAAAGATCAGTGTGTGCAGTGTTATAGATTATAGGTCTTTTCACTGTCTTCACTGTTTTAACTGTAGAAAAAACTAACTGTTTTAGTTAATAAGGGCCAAAGAGTGGTGACTAGTGTTGAGCGCGAATATTCGCAATTCAAATATTTGTTGCAAATTTTGCATATTCACATATTCGTGAATATGGCGAATACAGCACTATATATTCTGAATTACAAATATTTTTTCCCCACAGATCACATCACAGTGATATAATCTCTCCCTGCTTCCAGCTTGTGGTCTAAAGAAGGCTCCTCTACTATTTACTGTATTAGAGTCGAAAGCGAATTTTAGCAAATATGAGAATATGCGAATATTCCCGAATAACATCACTAAAGAATATTAGGAGATAGATAGATGGATAGATGGATAGATGGATACATACACGCATATACGAAAATAATCGTGAATATATTGAATATGTGAATATATTGAATATGCTAATTTCACGAATATAGGACAAATATTCGTCCATATATTTGCAAAATATTGCAAATTCGAATATGGTATATGCCGCTCATCACTAGTGGTGAGTGTCCTCTGTACATGAAAGAACAGTAATAAAAATAAGTGTTTATTGGAAAAGAGAAGGCTGCACACCCCAAATAGTGCAACAAGAAGAAATCTTTGAATTCAATGTTTTTTATTTTTTTTATTTGTCAAACTATCTGGGATGTAAGGCTTTCTGTTTTTGCACAAATGCGCTCTTTGATTTAAATGATAAGATGGTCTAAAGATACACAAAATGTTTAAACACGACAAGAGACTTTACTAATTTACTACATTTACCCACTTTTGGCACATTTTGCACTATTTGCATGGCTTCTTCCTTATGAGTGTCAATGCTGCATGCATTTATAGACTGTCTGTATTATTTAAGAATTAGACAGTTTTTACAATCTATGTACCTCTTCCTATGACTCTAAATAGGTATTTTGAATGCATGCAATGCAGCCATGTACCAACCAATAAGTGTCTACATGTTAGTCTCTGGAAGCATTTTATACACTTACATATATTGATTTCCTACAAATGTAATTTCTTAATGGCTTACCCTGCTAAAGGCATTTTTAAAAGTGGTTGAGAAGCATTTAGTAAAAATTTGCTTACATATTGATCCAGATGGAGGACAGAGACAGCTTTGTATATAAAGTGACCCAAAGAATTTGGTGCCACAAGAAGATATTGCACTTGAGAATTATTCATGGAAATTGCACATTCTATTTTATTATAAAAAGGACCTGGTAAAGGTTAGAAAAAAGCATACTTGCCATCATCTAAAATATCCTTTAGACCTATCCATGCATAGAGTTTGGTAATGGAGTTCAACTCCCTGAAGTGAAAGAAAAAAGATATGTTTTTTTCTGGATTGCTTCTTTAACCCTTTAATGATGCATCAACTTTGTAATGCATCATTCATGTTACAAAAAAATGTATGGAGAAGCCAAAGAAAATTATTTGTGGGATGAAATAGAAAAAAATTTAATAAACAACATTTTGTTAATTTTAGGGGATTTAGTTTCTAAGCAGTGTTCTTTACAGTAAAATTATCAAGTTATCTTTATTCTGTAGGTCTGTTTAAAGCCTAATTAGGCTGTATTTGTGGGAGGGGCGTAAGATATATAAACACACCACGCACGCATCCAGGTGCGTGTGTAGTGTTTGGCGGTTGTCTCAGTTACCTGTGCACCGCTGCAAGCTCTCACATCCCCCTGGTTCAGCAAGAGAGTCTACAGTTGCGGTTCCTGCCGAGGCTTTTCGTTGGTTTGGTAAGTCTGCCGGATGGCAGCATCCGGTGGTGCGGGTGGGTGCCTGGCTCCCCGGGCAGCCTGGCTGCTGAACGTCCATTCCAGCCGGAGCGCCAGAGAGGTCACAGGGTCTCCCGGGAGCATTAGGGGGAAGAGCTATGGCAGGCGTGGGGCTCGGCTCTCCCTGCGACTGGCTGGTGGAGATTCCGGCTGGGACGCTGGGGGAGGCGGGTCTCGTGCAGCGCCGCGCAAGCTGCGGTCAGATCGGGCACGGGTTGGTTTGCCTTGTGGAGTGCGGGGGGGGGGGGGGGGGGCTGGGGTGGTGAGCTTGGTGTTCCCCGGTTTGGGAGCGGCAACCCAGGTCTGCACTCCACGAGGCGGCTGGCGCTCAGGGATGCACATCATAGTAGCATAGGCTCAGCAATGTCAGGGTGCTTCCATGTGCTCGCATGTCCCATCACAAATGTACGGGCCCAATACATCACTTGTAACTCCCCCATTCGCAAGCGGTCATGATCTGCGAGGGGAAAGTCGATCACACTCTCAGTCATCCTGCCGGCCCCCCAGCACGGCGCTCCTCATTACAGACACGCAGAAAAAAAAGTTATCCCTGCGTGGTTGTGCTGATGCTGCAGTGTATTGGCGGGGTCTGTCAGGAGGGGGTGACATGTCTGGGTTGCACTGGCTGTTGGGCATGTCACAGGTTTAAAAAAAAATATATATATATATATATATATTTTTTTTATAAAGATGCAGGTATATTTGTGTGTATAGATGGGTATATACATTGGAGTTATATGCATGGTTAGATGTATATATGAAAATACATGTAGGCATATGTTGGTGTACGGGGGTCAGGTGTGTGGGTTCATGTGCACATGCGCAAAAAAAAAAGGGTGAGGATACAGGCATGTGAAGGCGTGCGCATGTGCACATGTACCAATACACAAAAAAGTACAGGCACTGACGTCAGGTTTTCTTTATTGTAGCTGGTTACATTGTGGTCTGAATTCCTATTGTGGTTTGATTTCTCATTTCGGTCCAAATTCCCATCAGTGATAGTCTCCAAGTGTCAATAAGAGGTTGGTTACGTTATTGTCATTATTCCTAAGTCCCACTTTTGCACAGCTAGGCTAGGTGGTTGTTGGAGGTCGATGTTCACTTAATACACAATTTTTCACAGTCCAAATCGCATAAGTTAGCCGTTAAGTGTCACATGGTTCCCGCTAGATTCCCTGCAGCTAGTTTCTTCACGTCATTTCACACTGATTCATAGGCAGTAGTTTTACTGCTATCTTGGCTTGTTTTTCCAGGGGAGACTACTGCATGATTGATGTATACTGACACTGGTAACCTCTTGCCTATTTGCTGTTGCTGTTATGTCTTCAAAACAGTAATATCATGCCCGTTATCAAATCACGTTACCAGGTTTCTTGTATACACATTGTTCACACGGCACAAGCTTTACCGCTACCCTGAAATGTTCTTCAGGGATAGGGGCCACTGCAACAGGGCCATCGTTTCGCCTTAAGAGCAGGTCATGCTTTCACATAGGCCGTGGTTTACCACTAATCCTGAAACATCTTCAGGGGAGGTCACGGTAATTTGTTGTTGTTACTGAAACGTTTTTGGAGCATCAGCCTCGTTTTATTCCATTTTAGCGTATCATGCGTCAACTTCACTATGGCTCCACGTATCACTTGAGCCCACTTCACGAGCAACCCACGCACCCAAGTTTTGGCAGATAGTCACCAATCATGTTCGGGTCACGCCTTCCACGTTAGCTTACTTCAACGTTGACTAGTGTTGTAGGAGTGATTATATATTTGTTGTCTTATGTTTGGGCTTGTGAATGCTTGTGTCTCGGCTAGGTTTTCTGCAGGTCAGTATTAGTTTAACGAGGCTTGTAGGAAATTCTAGCAGCTTCTTTATAGTTTCCGTTTCTCTTTCTCCGACACCCGTGTCTGGACCGGAAAGGTCGGAGCAGAACATCATGTCTCATGGATCAGATATCAAGGATCCATTATCTGTACCAGAAACCCCAGTCATAAGCTTCGAACATGGATCAGCGTCCTCGACCTACCGTACGTGGACTATCCCGAAGTTAATGGAAGAACTTCGTAGGAGGGGTATTCCATTCCCAGTATCGGCCCGCAAAGCTGAACTTTACAAACTTTTGATGGCTGACCCAGGGACAAGAAGTGACAAAGAGACGGTCCCTGGACAGTCTCCATCAACCACTCTTGACCAACTGCATGCCATAATGTCCATCGTGGTGGCATCTATGTCATCATTTAACTCTAGGTTGGAAATGCTGGAAAGGGGCAATGCTTGGAACCTGGTAGTCTCCGATACGGTAGTGACACCTTCACTACCCCAGCGCATTTCGTACCAGCATCCGTTCGCAAGGATATACTGGAGGGAAGAGACGTCAAACTGGCGTCCTTGCTCATTTCTTCACAAGACCTCATAGAGACAAAAACAGCTGCTTGTGGCGAATTGTCAGTGGTGTTGAAGAGCAAGGACATCAGGCTCAGTCGCAAGCTAATGTTTCAAGAATTTGTATTAGCTTTCAGCATGTGTAGGGATGTGATATGCTCAGTGAAACCCGAAAGTAGGGAGGAATTAGATATTTACATCTACCAAAATCACAGAATTTTCATACAAATATGGTGGTTGCCACTTTTACGACTATCACAAGTCTTTTTCCGCTAACAAGTCTTTTTCAGCTCACAACCAATTCGTGAACATTACCGATTGGAGCGTGGTCGACACAGTTCTTTTTTGCAAACATTTTGTGGGTCTGAAATCCCTAGCCTGCACGATCTGCCAATCGATCTTCCACCCAACAGCCTGGTGCGGGAATAGTCAACAACCTGAGGCCAGCATGAGTAAAGGGGTCACGTCTGGACCAGGTCCCGCTCAGAAGCCTGCTCTCTCAGTGGATAAGTTGGGGTGCCCGGTCAGATACCTGGGTCGCTGCCAAATCTGCAATAATTTTAATTTGACAACTTGCAACTACAGCAATTGCAGGCTTCTCCATGTATGCTTCCTGTGCTACAGGGCACATCCTAGCACTATGTGCTCAGTCAAAGGGCAGGCATGACTTGGTGGGGTCCAGGTACAGGCGTTGGCCCAGTTGTTGCATGTCCATCCCGATCCGAGCTGGGTTGATTGGCTTATCAACGGATTTAAGCACGGATTCCATACCGGCTTAGTGGTTGTGCGGCACTAAGCGTACTTTCGAATGCAGCAACCTATTATTAGTTTGTAGGGAACCACAGGTGGTATCGGAGCTTTTACAAATTGAGCTCGACAGAAGCTATATGATTGGTCCTTTCTCGCAACCCCATTTGATTGTTTGCGCATAAGCCCTGTTGATATAGTAACTGGCAAGTTTAATAAAAAAAAAAAAAGAGGATGATTTACGACTTGTCCGCACCATACTCTTCTGTGACACCTAGCTTCAATGAAATACACCTCTATCGACTAGGCCATTCAGCTCATAATACACTTAGGTCCAGGATCATGGCTTTCCAAGGCGAATATAACGGATGCTTTCAAGCTGCTACCCATACACCCAGACCTCTGGCAGTGGCATGGTATAAAATGGCAGAACGCTTACTATTTCGCCACAAAACTTACTTTCGGTTCAAAAAGTAGCCCATGGCTATTTTAACAACTTACTCAAGCACTCCACTGGCCACAGGTCAACACAAGGGACTGTTCACACGTTTTACACTATCTAGATGACTTTCGAACCACCCTCTGCGCACCCTTCGGATATGTCCAGTCTACTCCAGTTATTCAACCACCTTGGGGTTCCAGTTTCTCCCAGCAAGACAGAGGGCCCTACCACGAGGTTGACTTTCTTGAGTGTGGTTATGGACTCAGTGGACATGCAGGCCAGTCTCCCCGTAGAGAAACTAGACAGAATTAAAGACATCATCCACCAATTCACAATCACTAGGGTAACCACCAAGACAGAGCTTCAGAGCATACTGGGCATGTTAGCCTTTGCCATGCACATAATAACTCAAGGTATTTTTCGTGAATTTTAGCACTTCTCCCGCTAGGGACTGACCAGGACAGCTATATCTGCCTCGACCCACAGGCAATGGCCGACTTGCTAATGTGGGACAGATACGTAGCGGAATAGAACGGCATATCCATGTTTATCCCTGTAGTCTCAGCTACCTCTCCCAGAGTTATCACAGATGCATCAGCATCATTAGGTTTCGCCGCCATATGTGGTAACCACTGGCTAGCAGGACAATGGCCAATCAAGGTTCTCAAAATATCCGGTTTCAGCAAGACGTCTGCTGCATTTGAGATCTACCCAGTGGTAGCAGCTGCCCAAACCTGGGGGCTTAGTTGGGCAAACCAGATGGTCATGCGACAATGCGGCAACCGTTGACATTATAAACAAAGGGAGATCTAAATCACAAGCAGTTATGAAGTTTGTCAAGAGATTGGTGTGGCTCTTTCTCCTACACACATTTCATTTTATATGTCTACAATTTCCTGGGGCAGGAAATTTGGCAGCGGATGCTTTGTCACAAACTAAATTAGACATTTCTTTCAGATCATGCCCGATGCGGATCCCATGGGTTTTCCAGCACCACCATGCCAAACGCTGATGATGGATTAACACATTTTTCTGGCATAGCAGTAAATCTTATCCAGAAATCTTTTGCTCCCAGCACTAAGAGGTCATACGATGCCGCTTTCACATCATACAAACATCACCTCTCATGATACAACATCCCCTTTTCATTTTAAACACACACAATTCTGTCTTACATAGGTTTTCGCCACTCAGCACTCAATCTCTCTCACTCCACTATTAAACAGTACTTAGCCGGTATCCAACATTTCATTTCCCTATCTTCCAAAGATAAACCATCCATACTATCCACACATGCAGTCAAAGCAGCTCTCAAGGGGGCTCAGTTGAGCAGAGCACCCAGAGCGCCGGGCAGTTTACCTATTTCCGCAGAATTGTTCACATCCTTGTCTGACCAGCTGAATAGGAGGCCTTTCAAGTTCTTACCTAGCTTAGTGTTACAAGCCTCTATTTATTTGGCTTTCTATGGATTCCTCCGGCCGGGGTAATTCACATGTATAGCTAAACATGATACAGCTGTGAATAAGTCACAATTAAAATGGTTCAATGGCTGCTACGAAGTCTCAAGGTCACTAAGACATGCAGGGGTGGGGTGGTCATTAAGTTCTTTCTGTCAGAAAATAAATGGTGCCCTGTTGCCATATTGTCGAAATTACTGAAAGCATTGAGTGATAAACCCGAGAATTCTCCCTTGTTACCTTTCAATTCAGTAGCCCTCACTATATCACAATTTAGTACTCATGTCTGTATATTAATCAAAAACCTGGGTGTCAACTCCAGGAGATATTCAGGACACTCATTTAGTATAGGGGCCACATCAGCAGCCTCTGCACATAAGGTGCCATCCCATATCATAAATAAATTAGGGAGATGGAGATCAGGTTGTTTTGCCACATACATTTCTGACCCTCGTATTGAAATGGCTGATGAGTTTAAATATTTAGCACTTAATTCTCAATAAATGACTCTTGATTCATACCGTACATGGTGTCTTTTTTGCCCACTAAAGGCTGATCTTCGGTCGCGGTTTTGGGCACAGTTCAACCGCCTTTATGTATATGTGTATTGGTTAACAGTCAATTGTTACAGGTCAATAATGAAGATCAGTAGTACTCCCCTCAGGTAAGTTTTTTTCTATTTTACAGTACGCGGTTATCCCTGACCACAAATACAATTACAATGATACCCAATTCATATGAGTTTTGTTTTTATTTTATTAGTTTAAATTTTTTTTAGCTTTTTGTAAGAAAATGAGTATGCTTAATATTGTTCTCTTCTGACCCCTTTCTTTTTCCATATAAGGGGCTGTATGAGGGTAAATTTTTTTGTGCTGTGATTATTTAGTTTCCATTGGTACTATTTTGAATTTTTTTTTTTGCTTTCAATTCTTTTTTTATCGTATATGAAGTGACCAAAAATTAGCAATTATTGACTTTGGTATGTTTTTACTTTCTATGCCACCACGCGGTTTAATAATGTTACATTTTATTAGTAAGGACTTTTCCACATGCGGTGATACCACATATGTTTACGTTTATGTTTTTTTATTTACAAAATGGGTAAAGGGGGGGGTGAATTGAAAATGTTATTAGTGGGGTTTGACAAATTAATTACTTAATTATTTTTAGTATTTTTCAAACTTTTTTCAGTCTGAATAGGTACTTGTAACCAGCAATGGTTAGATTTGCACATGGTTAGATTTGCAGCACTGTTCAATGTTGGGCTATTGCACAGCATTGATCTGTGTTATTACGTACTCTGCCTCACGCTGGAGGCAGAGAAAACAGATCAGACGGCACGAAGACAGGTAGGGATCCTCCAGCCGTCATGTAAGGGGATTGGAACCCGCGATTACCTCATGTTGGACACGATTATATTTAGCAAACGACCGCACGTAAGGAATTGAATGCTTTAGGTTCTGTGATTGACTTTGATTGCAGGATCTAAAGGGTTAATAGCCTGGTAGTGCTGATCGCCGCTGCAGGCTATTAGCTGCATATATATATATATATATATATATATATATATATATGCAAAAAGAAAAATAGCCAGCACAACAACCTAATACACGGGTGCACACTACTATGGCAGATACATAGTATACAAAAAAGAGGATTGCAGCAGCAAACATTGGTCAAAAAATTGAGGCTCTTAGCGCACTTTTTGATCAAAACGTGTCCACCATCCACCACGGGAGGTGGCCTCATTTAGGATGGGACCCTAGCACAAATTCTGAGCCTAACGCTCAGATACCAATTCACCTCTGCTGGGCATATAGCCTCTGACTGGGTGACATGCTGGATCCATATACAATTTAAAACACCACCTGTGAGAAAGGGGGAGGGGTGAAAAGCTAAAGAGGGTGCCATTCCCCCTGAGTTGTAAATACAAGCAAAAAGAAAAATAGCCAGCACAATAACCTAATACACGGATGCACATTGCTGTGGCAGATATAGAGTATACAAAAAAGAGGATTGCAGCAGCACACATTGGTCAAAAAATTGAGGCTCTTAGCGCACTTTTTGATCAAAACGTGTCCCCAATCCACCACGGGGAGGTGGCCTCATTTAGGATGGGACCCTAGCACAAATTCTGAGCCTAACACTCAGATACCAACTCACCTCTGCTGGGCATATAGCCTCTAATATATGTATATATATTTTTTTTTTTTACCAAATGTAACATGTGTAGAGTTTTCTTCCAGTAAAATCATAAAGAATGATTCTAAACAAAACTAAGTTTTGACCAGATTGCAGGCATTTTCTAGGAGTACTATTAGACAGGAGAGGGCACAGACGAGTCCTATTAGACAAGAGAGAGCACAGAGGATTCCTATCAGACAGGAGAGGGCACAGAGGAGTGCTATCAGACAGGAGAGAGCACAGAGGAGGGCTATCAGGCAGGAGAGAGCACAGAGGAGTACTATCAGACAAGAGAGAGCACAGAGGAGTCCTATCAGACAGGATAGAGCATAGAGGAGTGCTATCAGAGAGGAGAGAGCACAGAGGACTGCTATCAGAAAGGAGAAAGGACAGAAGAGTACTATCAGACAGGAGAGAGCACAGAGGAGTCATATCAGACAGGAGAGAGCCCAGAGGAGTCCTATTAGACAGGAGAGAGCACAGAGGAGTGCTATCAGACAGGAGAGAGCACAGAGGAGTCCTATCAGACATGATAGAGCATATAGGAGTGCTATCAGAGAGGAGAGAGCACAGAGGACTACTATCAGAAAGGAGAAAGGACAGAAGAGTACTATCAGACAGGAGAGAGCACAGAGGAGTCCTATCAGACAGGAGAGAGCCCAGAGGAGTCCTATTAGACAGGAGAGAGCACAGAGGAGTGCTATCAGACAGGAGAGAGCACAGAGGAGTGCTATCAGATAGGAGAGAGCACAGAGGAGTCCTATCAGACAGGATAGAGCATAGAGGAGTGCTATCAGAGAGGAGAGAGCACAGAGGACTACTATCAGAAAGGAGAAAGGACAGAAGAGTACTATCAGACAGGAGAGAGCACAGAGGAGTCCTATCAGACAGGAGAGAGCCCAGAGGAGTCCTATTAGACAGGAGAGAGCACAGAGGAGTGCTATCAGACAGGAGAGAGGAGAGCTAGCCCACCCTCACTTACTGGATTTTGTCCATGCCTGTGCTTCAGCTTTGACAAAGCCATAATTTTATAAGCCATTATTTCCATAAAAAGGAAATAAAGCATTTATTTTGAAGTATATTAAAAAAAGGTTAATGTTTTGCCAAGATTTACAACACATAAAAAGTTTTTGTCTCTGACAGTGCCCATTTAAGTAAAGATCAATAAAAATTAAATAAAGAAAAGAAGAATTTTGTTTCTCATACCAACTTAGTAAGAAATCATATTAAAAATGTGTATTAGTTATTTGAGAGAAAAAAGACCAAAACAAAACAGCTTTCTGAAAAAACAGGTCAGTCTATTGCTGCTTTGGGAAGTGAAGGTCATTCCATGCATCAGACTAAGCCCTTATGGGATAAGCTTCATTGCAAGGAAATGAAAAATATTCCCCAGGGGCTAGTTGCCCCTCTGTGAAGGGCATTGAAAATTGTTGTTTGAAATCTCCCTTGAATATTTTCAAGAATGACAACTAAAATACCAAACATCTGTAAAGCTGCAATTGATGTCTGCTTTCTATCTATCTATCTATCTATCTATCTATCTATCTGTCTCTGTCTGTCTGTCTATCTATCTATTTTTCTATCCAGAAATTATTTCCACTGTACTCATTACCTAGATGCTCTTATTTCCTTATATTTCACATGGTAGATTGTGAAGATTCTATCTGACTACTAGAGACACATTTATGATAAAAATCACTTTGCATTAATTTATAGATTCTGGAAATACCATTTTCCATTTTCTAATACATTTTATCAAGAGACACTTTTCTGGTTGAATATAAAAAGCCTTTTTGACTGTGTGGACAGTTAAATGTAAAATACATGTAGTGGAAAATGTTCTTGCAAAAGTTAACAGGTTGGTGTATAACAATTTAGTTTTCAGGAAGGAATATGAGAGCAAGAGGAAATTATTTCATTCATAATTCAGCTCAATAATGAACCCTCAAAAATAAGACACATTAATAATAAGCACTGGCAGATTCCGCAAAGTGATCCTGTTTTAATAAGGATGTTGCCGGACAGGCCCAAGGTCATTTATAAGAAAGTACCAGATATCAAATGAAATGCATCCTTTGTTTCCTTAGAGTTAATGAAAAGAAACTGATCGTAATAAATATTTAATTAAATTTAATAAATTACTACAAATGCCTCAATAATTTCACATGAACTGTTTGTAAAATGAATATATTATTTATAACTGTAAACTGATTGCAATTTTTTATTGTAAAGAAAAAAAAGATGATTACAGATTATTAACTCTTTAAAGACACAGCCCATTTTAGCCTTGAGGACCAAACCAAGTTAAATCTTTATAAGTTATCTTTATTTGTTTTTCCTTCTTCCAGGGGCATCGTCAGAGGGGGTCTAACGAACCTATAGCCGCGAGTGTCCCGCCAGTAGCCCCAGGTCTGCCACAAGTCTTGTTTTTTTTCTTTCTTTTAATAAATAACCCCTTGGCTCTCCATACACCCTTTGCGTCATCATGAGGGACCAGGTCTGTCATGGTGTCGCAAGGTGTGTATGGAGCGGGCTCCTGTATACAGGATTTGATCAGTAACAGTATGGTGGTGGTAGTAGTGTGATTGCTACAACTACATTGTACAGTTGCCTGCTGGTAGTAGGAAGTATATTGAAGGAGGAGGCTGTGCACGATTGGGCGTGAATGGGGGCATGGTTTTGGGTATGACTGGGGTGTGGTTAGGAGCATGGCTTGGGCTATGGGCTCTAGCCCCCGGTCTTTGGATACCTAGAAATGCCCCTGCCTTCTTGGCTTTAAAGGGATACAACTCTTAAAAGGTGACATCCTGGTTACTGATAGCAACCAGGACCCACCGTGCATAAGTTCCCTCTGCGATCACTTCATGTTCATGATGTAAATGCCTGGGCACCGTGACATACATTTATATCAGGGGTAAAAGAAGTTTAAAAGGACTTTCTTATTGATGTTAATATAGGGGAGACAATTTTACATGATAATATGACATACACTTCTAAATAAATCATATAGCTACCAAAAAACTCCAATATAAAAAGTAAGAAATACCATCATACTGTTACTGACCAATCCTGTACCCTGAGATCAATAGTATCAATAATACTAGTGTACAAGGAGGAATGTCATCACCATAAATATTACCATCATGTTGTTATTGACCAAATCCTGTATACTGAGACCAACAATACCAATAATACCAATATTCAAGTAGGAAATATTATTACCACACATATTACCATGATATTGTTACTGATCAAATCCTGTACACTGTGGCCAATGTTACTAAAATTTAGAGGAAATATTGCCCCATAAAGTGACCATATATTGATAGATATTATCTCTACACAGGCTATGAAAGCATGATGACATCCAATAACTCCCAGATGACATCTTCTCTAATTGAAGTCTTTTTACTTCTTTATTCAGCCCTGACCATCATGCCTATTTCTTTCAGCAATGACTCATCTCAAAAGAACCTGCCAGAATAATATTTTAAGCTCCACAGTTTCCCAGTACCTATAGTGCCACAAACAGAAATAATGTCCCCCATTGAGTTCCAGTTAGTCGAATCGGTAGACAAGTGAGTCGAGGAAGTTTAGGTAGGTCCCACCATTAGGTAGTGAGGTCATTCTACTAGGTAGATATGTCCCTTCATGTAGTTTTCCCCATTACATAGGCGCCCTGAGTAGGTAAGTGCCACCTGTAGGTAAGTACCCTTGTAGGTAGTAGCCCCAGCAGTTATCAGCCCTCTGTAGGTAGCACCCCCTGTAGGTAGTAGTCCTCTGCAGCTAGTAGCCCACTGTAGGTAATAGCACCCTGTGGATAAAAGCTCTCTCTAGGCCTTCTGTAGGTAATAGCTCCATGAAGACAATAGCCCCCTGTAGGTAATAGCCCCAAAGGTAGCAACCCCCTGTAGGTAATATCCCTCTGTAGTCAATGTTCCCTGTAAGCAGTAGCCCATTATAGGTAATAGCCATCTGTAGGCAATAGCCCCCTGTAGGTAATGGCACCATGTAGGAAGTAGCCCCCTGAAGGTAATTGCTTTCTGACACTCCCTGCCAATCACTTTCATGGCTGCCTATGGCCATGAGAGTGATTAACAGGGCAAGGGTCCAATGGCTCTTCACTCTGATACCAAGTGCTGCTTTTAACTGTAAGCCGATCATTAAGATGCATTAAGATTACAATGGTCAGTTTTTTTTCTTTGAGAAAAAAAAATCCATCATCATTTACCGTAATAAAAAGAGATCCACTCAAAAGAAAAAACATACCTGTCATATATGGATACTGGGTTTAAGGTATTGTTTATCTTATCCAGGGAGAGCTGGTTGAGATATGGGAAATCTAGAGTAAAAATCTTTCACGAGACTAGGAACTTTGGTGAGTTGTGTTTTCAGGCCTGGATTTTTTGGGATAAAAGGCATGTTTAGTAGTGGGGCCTTTCATCTCCGTTCCTGGGCACTCCAGGTTTTTTAAACTAGCCCAGAGAAGCACAGGTGCTGTAGACAGCTTGCCACTAAACTATGTGAAGGTTATTTTGCAAGAGAGGCTGTGATGAACTTACACTAGTGAAGAGAGTTTGAATCTAGAGGTTAACAGCCTCAAAAGGGGACACTGTAACGTGTGTCACATTTGTGGACCATTGTGTTGTGTGGCTGGCAGTAAGCAGTAAGAAAATAAAATCAGGAAAAGCTCTATTTAAACTTCAGTGTCTCTGTATTTGATTGCTGGAACATTGTGTTGTGTGGCTGGCAGTAAGCAGTAAGAAAATAAAATCAGGAAAAGCTCTATTTAAACTTCAGTGTCTCTGTATTTGATTGCTTTTTGCCCTGATTTGCTTGGCTCTATGGAGCTAATTGCCATATATATATATATATATATATATATATATATATATATATATATATCTCTTAGAGATGAGCAAACTTTAGAAAAATTCATTTTTCGAAAAAATGTGTTTTGATACAAATTTCTTTGTGGCAAATCTATATTAAAAATGGCTATTTCTGGCCTACACAGAGCATCAATAGGGGTGTAGAACACTTTGCTGTGTTCTAACATGCATATGTAGTGTGCTAGGGTAGTGAAATAATACTGTTATTCAGAATAACATGCAGATTACCGGCATCGCTTTTGGAATCACTGCCGCAGAGTGGCACAATGAAAGAGCCTGGAGGTGGCATCAGAATGACAAGACCATATAGTGGCTGAATGACACAGCGTGGAGGTTTTGGCAGCATAATGAGACCATATAGTGGCTGAATGACACAGTGTGGAGGTGTGGGCAGCATGAGGAGACCTTATAGTGGCTGAATTACACAGCTTGGATGAGGCTGAATCATGAGGAGACCATATAGTGGCTGAATGACACAGCGTGGAGGTGATGGCAGCATGAGGAGACCATATAGTGGCTGAATGACACAGCGTGGAGGTGATGGCAGCATGAGGAGACCATATTGTGGCTGGATGACACAGCTCGGATGAGGCTAAAGCATGAGGAGACCATATAGTGGCTGAATGACACAGAGTGGAGGTGTTGGCAGCATGAGGAGACCATATAGTGGCTGAATGACACAGCTTGGAGGAGGCTGAATCATGAGGAGACCATATAGTGTCTGAATGACACAGTGTGGAGGTGTTGGCAGCATGGGAAGACCATATAGTGGCTGAATGACACAGCGTGGAGGTGATGGCAGCATGAGGAGACCATATTGTGGCTGGATGACACAGCTTGGATGAGGCTAAAGCAGGAGGAGAGCATATAGTGGCTGAATGACACAGAGTGGAGGTGTTGGCAGCATGAGGAGACCATATAGTGGCTGAATGATACAGTGTGGAGGTGTTGGCAGGATGAGGAGACCATATAGTGTCTGAATGGCACAGCCAGGAGTTGGCAGCAGCATGAGTAGATACTAGGCCTTCACAATCCCTAAGATTATAAGATGAATTCTGAATTTTAAACCGAAGATTTTGGGTAGCTAGTACTACCATAACAACATTTATATTCCCAGACCCAGGCCCAGCAGCATCAGTAAACCATATATTGTCTGAATGGAACAGCCTGGAATTGGCTGAAGCATGAGGAGACCATATAGTGTCTGAATGGCACAGCCAGGAGTTGGCAGCAGCATGAGTAGACACTAGGCCTTCACAATCCCTAAGATTACAAGATGAATTCTGAAAATCAAAGCGAAAATTTTGGGTAGCTAGTACAACCATAACAACATTTTTATTCCCAAACCCAGCAGCTTCAGGAAACCATATATTGTCTGAATGGCACAGCCTGGAGTTCGCTGAAGCATGAGGAGACCATATAGTGTCTGAATGACATAGCCTGGAGTTGGTGGCAGATGAGCAGACAATAGGGTCTCACAATCTCTAATAATAAAAGACGAATTTTGACATTTCAATTGAAGATTTATGGTACCTAGTGCTACCATAAACATAAATAGGTAAAGTCCTAGGCTCAGCAGCATCACTAAACCATGTAGTTGCTATATGACACATACAGGAGCAGGCAGCAGCATGAGTACACAAGAGGGATTCACAACCCCTAACATTAAAAGGTGAATGTAACAATCTCTATTAAAGATGCACGTTAGCTAGTCCTTAAAGAGTACCCAAAACCCCATATAAAAACCTTTTTTAGATCCCCTGTTGCTGCTCAGGCTCCTGTCGTGAGCGAGGGAGGAAGAGGGCTTTGCCCAGCAGGCTTGACGTCATCTGAAGCCTGTTAGTCCGTACTTCCGCCCTTCTCCCTCTTCAACATCAGAATGTAACAATAGATCTCCCCGGCAAGGTGAGTGAGCACAGCAGCATTGCGGGACTTGTACGCTCTGTGTCCCGAAGCAAACATTCATTTTCCCGTAGTAGCGCGGCAGCACGTCGGGACTGAAGTGCTCTGTGTCCCATCGTGCTGCCTTGCTACTACGGGAGAATTAATGACTGCTTAGGGACACAGAGTGCACAAGACCCGATCCTCTTCTGTGCTGCCCTGCGCTACACTGACATTTGGCCAGATGAAGCGGCTAGCCATGCTGCAGGCACAGCGCTCGCTCCTGCCTGTCTGATTGACAGGCGGGGAGCTGTGCTGTGCTCTTCAGTGTCTGGCTTCGCTGAGATTTCGGACTCATGCTGCCAGGCCGGCATGAGTCCGAACTCTATGCGCCGGGACATGTAGGGAGACCCCTAGTGGTCGTTTTTTAAATGAAAAAAAATATGTAAAAATACATTTTTGTTAAGCACATGTAATTAGAAAGTTGTTTCTAATACATTGATTAACAAAATATAAAAAGTTTTTTTGGCGACAGGTACGCTTTAAACACACAGTCAGGAGCAGGCATCAGCAGTACACCAGAGGTTTTCATAACCCCTTACATTGAAAGATCAATTTTGAAATTTCTATTAAGCATGTATTTAGCTTGTGCTAAACATCCAAAAATGTAAGGCCCACGCCCAGAAGCATCAATAAGCCAAGTAATTCCTGAAACACACAGTCAGGAGCAGGCATCAGCAGTACACCAAGAGGGTTTCATAACCCCTTACATTGAAAGATCAATGTTGAAATTTCTATTTAAGGGGCATTCCAGGAATTCTTTTTATTTGACTTGGCTACAGGGGCTGTAAAGTTAGTTCAGTTCATAATATAGTGTTTGTACCTGTGTCTTATAGTTTTCTCACAATTCTTGTGTGATTTTCACCCCAATATTTAATTTTTACAGCATGCAAAATGACTGTTGTCTCGGATTTTTCCCAGCTTTCAATGCCACCGAGACCTGACTCACTAGTCAGCTGATGACAGGGAGCCTGTCTGCTTCAATGGGTGGAGCGATCGGTTGGTGGGAGAGAGTTCAATCTGCAACTAATGCAACAGCTGTAGGCACCCTGATTGAAAACCACAGGTCTTTTGATGAATGCAGCTCATTTATGTTTCAATGGGTGGGGTGGCTAATGTGTGGGAGGGAGGAAAATGGAATTGTGGGATTTTTAGTCAAAAAAAGAAAAGTCAGACAGGAAATACAAGTTCACTAAAAGCTAGCCACAGTGTTATGGTGTTTTGATGACATAGCCATTTAGCCTCAAGACAAGCGCAGATCATTCCTAAGCATGTCCATTACTGTCTGCCAGGTATGTACTAAAATCACCTTATGGTGGATAATGCCTTAAAGCATGTATTTAGCTAGTGCTAAACATCCAAAAATGTAAGGCCCAAGCCCAGAAGCATCAGTAAGCCAAGTAATTCCTAAAAGACACAGGAGCAGTCAGGAGCAGGCATCAGCAGTACACCAGAGGGTTTCATAACCCCTTATATTGAAAGATCAATGTTGAAATTTCTATTAAGCATGTATTTAGCTAGTGCTAAACATCAAAAAATTTAGGCCCAAGCCCAGAAGCATCAGTAAGCCAAGTAGTTCTTGAAACACACAGTCAGGAGCAGGCATCAGCTACACCAGAGGGTTTCATCACCCCCTACATCACCACCTAGATCAATGTTGAAATTAGTGATGAGCGGCGGTGCCCATATTAGAATTTGCAATATTTCGCGAATAGAATATTTGTCCTATATTTGCGAATGTCGCTTATTTGTTACATTCGCATATTTGCACATGTGAATATTCGCATATTCGTGTATTGGAGGAAGAAAACAGTGAGGGGGTGGACAACTTTACTATTGGTTGCTAGGGATGATGTTGATAACCTCTGACAAGTGTATTTGCATCATTCTAATTGGCCCACAAGTGAAAAGATGGAATATGCGAATATTCACATATGCGAATATTCGCACATGTGAATATTCACATATGCGAATATGCGGAAAAAAGTGAATATTTGCAATTTTCAATATATAGCAAATATATTCACAATATTCGCTAAGTCACTAATTTGTGATATTTGCGATAAAAATTTGAAATGCGAATGTTCGCGCCCAACACTAGTTGAAATTTTTATTAAGCATGTATTTATCTCTTGCTAAACATCAAAAAATGTAAGGCCCAAGCCCATAAGCATCAATAAGCCAAGTAGTTCCTGAAAGACACAGTCAGGAGCAGGCATCAGCAGTACACCAGAGGGTTTCATAACCCCTTACATTGAAAGATCAATGTTGAAATTTCTATTAAGCATGTATTTAGCTAGTGCTATAAGCATATATTTAGCTAGTGCTAAACATCCAAAAATTTAAAGCTCAAGCCCAGAAGCATCAGTAAGCCAAGTAATTCCTGAAAGACACAGGAGCAGTCAGGAGCAGACATCAGCAGTACCCAAGTGGGTTTCATAACCCCTTACATTGAAAGATCAAGCTTGAAATCTCAAGTAAGCATTTATGTTAGCTAGTGCTATCAGAATATATTTGGAGTTAATATCCCAGTCCCAGTAGCATCAGAAAACAATATATTGGCTAAATGATTCAGCCTGGAGATAGGGAAAGCATAAGGAGCCCATGTAGTGTCTGAATGGTACAGCCTGAAGGTGGCTGAAGCATGAGGAGACCATTGAAATACAAGAATTTGAAATAGAAATCTAAGATATTGAAATTGAGGATTTTGAAATGGAATTTTTAACTCCCAAGTTTTAGTGGCCCGGGCCCCGGCGTGTGGGTACAAAGGACCTAATCTAACAAGGAGTCTCATGTCACATGTCAGCACAATGAAAGAGCCTGGAGGTGGCATCAGTAGGAGGAGACCATGTAGTGTCTGAATGGCACAGCCTGGAGTTGGCTGAAGCATGAGGAGACCCCAAGGCTTCACAAAAATTATCAGAATACCACCTAACATTCAAAATAATAAAATGATAGACACGTTCTCTGAAGAAAAGGATCCTTCATTAGATGACAATATGAGTATTGTGTGTTCCAGTGACATTAGCTCATTGGAGGAACAGGAATACATGATACAACTTAATTCTGCAACTGAAGAACCACAACAAACAATGAACGACTTAAAGCCTACTGGAACTGAGGAACTTCAAAATGGTAAATCTACAACCTGGGATAGTCAGTACATTCCAACAGCTGGTGGTCAGTATCCCCAGTTCCCTGTTTCTGCTAGTCCTTGGCAATATTCCTTTTATTACTGGTCTGGTATCAACATGGCAATAATGCAGGAGAGTAACTCAAGGATAGCCACATGTTTCCTACAATACACAATGGCTGACTGACACAGCCTGGAGGTGGCTGGACCATGACCATATGGTGTCTGAATGGCACAGCTTGGAGTTGGCGGCATGTAAGGAGACAATAGGGCCTCACAGTCTCTCAGAAGATCTATGGTACTAGAGTGCTACCATAAACATACAGTACCGACCAAAATTTCTCATTCAGAGTTTTCTTTATTTTCATGACTATGAAAATTGTAGATTCACACTGAAGGCATCAAAACTATGAATTAACACATGTGGAATTATATACATAACAAAAAGTGTGAAAATATGTCATATTCTAGGTTTTAGCCACCTTTTGCTTTGATTACTGCTTTGCATACTTTTGGCATTCTCTTGATGAGCTTCAAGAGGTAGTCACCTGAAATGGTCTTCCAACAGTCTTGAATGAGTTCCCAGAGCACTTATTGGCCCTTTTTGCCTCCACTCTGCGGTCCAGCTCACCCCAAACCATCTCGATTGGGTTCAGGTCCCGTGACTGTGGAGGCCAGGTCATCTGGCGCAGCACCCCATCACTCTCCTTCTTGGTCAAATAGCCCTTACACATCCTGGAGGTGTGTTTGGGGTCATTGTCCAGTTGAAAAATAAATGCAAGATGCTGTGGTAGCCATGCTGGTTCAGTATGCCTTCAATTTTGAATAAATCCCCAACAGTGTAACCAGCAAAGCACCCCCACGCATCACACCTACTCCTCCACACCAGCACACTTGTGAAGTGAAAACCATTTCAGGTGACTACCTCTTGAATCTCAATAAGAGAATGCCAAGAGTGTGCAAAGCAGTAATCAAAGCAAAAGGTGGCTACTTTGAAGAACCTAGAATATCACACTTTTTTGTTATGTATATAATTCCACATGTGTTAATTCATAGTTTTGATGCCTTCAATGTGAATCTACAATTTTCATAGTCATGAAAATAAAGAAAACTCTGAATGAGAAGGTGTGTCCAAACTTTTGGTCTGTACTGTATATAGGTAATGTCCTAGGCCCAGCAGCATCACTAAACCATGTAGTTGGTGAATGACACAGACAGGTGAAGTCAGCAGCAGGAGTGCACAAGAGGGTTTCATAAACCCTAAGATTGAAAGATCAATGTTGAAATCTCAATTAAGCATGTATGTAAGCTAGTGCTAACATCCAAAAATGTAAGGCCCAAGCTCAGCAGCATTACTAAACCATATAGTTGCTGAAACACACAGCCTGGATCAGGCTTCAGCAGAAGTACATAAAAGGGCTTAATAACCCCTAACATTAAAAGGTGAATATTGAAATCTGTATAGAACATGTATGCTAGCTAGTGCTAACATCCCAAGAAAATTAGGCACACGCCCAGCAGCATCAGTAAGCCAAGTAGTTCCTGAACCACACAGCCTCAATCAGGCAGCAGGATGTGTACATAAGAGGGCTTCACAACCCCTAACATTAAAAGATCAATGTTGAAATCTTTATTGAGCATGTATGTTTTCTAGTGCTACCATAAAAAATTGTAGGTAATATCCAAGACAGTCCCAGCAGCATCAGAAAACAATATGTTGGTTGAATGACACAGCCTGGAGATGGGGATAGCATAAGGAGCCCATATAGTGTCTGAATGGCACAGCCTGGAGGTGGATGAAGCATGAGGATATCATATAGTGGCTGAATGGCACAGCCTGGAGGTGGCATCAGGAGTCCTGAAAGTGACACTAATGCAAGGAATTTCTGAAACTGGGGACCAGCACTGTAACTATGTTTTGCAGTATCCATTGTAGCACAATGAGAGAGCCTGGAGGTGGTAGCATAAGCATGAGGAGACCATAGAGCAGCACAATTATAGAGCCTGGAGGTGGCAGCATCAGCATGAGGAGACCATAGAGCAGCACAATTAGAGAGCCTGGAGGTGGCAGCATCAGCATGAGGAGACCACATGGTGGCACAATGGTAGTGCCTGGAGGTGGTAGCATCAGTATGAGGAGACCATATGGTGGCACTATGACAGAGCGTCGAGGTAGTAGCATTAGCATGAGGAGACCATAGAGCAGCAGAATGAGAGAGCCTGGAGGTGGCAGCATCAGCATGAGGAGACCATATTGGGGCACTATGACAGAGCCTGGAGGTGGCAGCAGCAGCATGAGGGCCATGCCAACTGAGGGTTGAATGTGAGGAACCCACCGACTGTTGACTGGGGGTGTCGGATGTCACTTGAAATGAAGGGGATGACCGAGTGAACCGATCAATAATGGCTGCTAGGTTGCTGGTTGCGACACGACTGCTACCTGACTCCGGCTTGCACACACCCCTACTCTGCTGCAACCTCTGCCTGTGTCTGATGAATTTAGGCATCTGCCACTCCTCTCTGCACATCCTGGCAATACTCTTCCTGACATACTTATTGCGTATATGAGGGGAGTATAATACAACACTTAAAACAGTATATGTCTAGAACAGCAGCAGGTGTGTACTATTGGCTGTCCTTTCACAGTATCTAGGCCCTTGACAGATTAACAGGTACAAAATGGTACACTACTTAGATGTACGTATGCGGTATGCACTCATGAGGGTCGAAAAATGAGCTACAACACGCATTAAAAACTCTGTATTTTTGTAAAACACCAGCCAGTGAGTACTATTGCTTGGACTTTCACAGTATGTGGGCTCTTGACAGATTAACAGGTACAATATGATACACTACTTAGATGTAGGTATGAGGTATGCACGTATGAGGGCAAAAAAATGCTCTACAGTACACTTGGAAAAGTATTTTCATAAAACTACAGCCAGTGATTAGTTTTCCCTGGCCTTTCACTTTATGTAGGCTTGTTACAGATTAACAGGTACAAAAAGTTCACTACTTAGATGTAGGCATGTGGTATGCACGTATGAGGGCAAAAAAATACGCTACAGTACACTTAGAAAACGTATTTTCGTAAAACACCAACCAGTGATTACTTTTGCCTGGACTTTCCCAGTATCTATACATGTTAAAGATTTACAGCTACATAATAGTAGACTGCTTTGATGTAGGTATGTGGTATGCACATATGAGGGCAGAAAAATGCACTACAGTCCACTGAAAAAACTTATTTTTGCACAGCAGCAGGACACAACAGTGCAGCACCACAAAAAAATAATTGCACTCTGTCACAGAGTAGTAAGAATGGTGTGAACTGCTGGTTTAAATACCATCTACAGACAGACTAGTTTAAACAGCAGATGATTTCTTGTGGAAAAAATACACAGAATTGCGCTGAAAAATGATTCCTGCCTCCTGTGATGCGGTTCATGAAGTTAAGGCAGCTTGTTCATATGTATGAGGCAACGAAAAGCTATCTGCCCCTCTCTGATAAAATGCTGAATAAAAAGACTGGGAGGTTATGGCTAGTGTAAAAATCCTTCTCAGGGACAACAAGCAAAGCACTGCACTTCTCTCTGTCCACAACGCTGATGTGACTAGCAGTTGGCAGGAACGCTGCAGTATGATCAATTCAGCGTGTCTGTGTAACACACAGAGACACGCAGCTGTCCTCTCTCTGCAGTGTATATGGCAGGAAATGAGCAGCCGCAAGATGTCTGGCGATTATATAGAGCAGAGGGGTCAATGAATGCTGATGGCTGCATCCTGCATGTTATTCAGGGTCATCCCTCCTACATCCCTTCCCGCCATGCCTTCCTGCCTTCCCAGCATCCCCTGCCCCATGTACTGACATGTAGATCCGCCATTTTAGGTGTCATGGAGCGATATTTAGGTGTCATGAAGCGATATTCGCATTAGTTGCAAATCGAATAAATCCTGAAATTCGTAACGAATTTGGGTTCGTCTGCTTCGATTCGATGATTTCTAATATATATATATATATATATATATATATATATATATATATATATATAAAAAGCAAAATCATCGGTAGTTGCAGTACCGATGATTCTGCTTTTTTCATCACTGGACTAATACGGCTACTCCTAACTAATCTTTTTATATATATATATATATATATATATATATATATATATATATATATGGAAATAAACTTTCAAGTCCATTGTGATACTGGTGACCTTTAAACTATGAATTTTAGTATAAAAAATTGCATGATTACAGTACATATTCAACTCCCAACTTTCTAATTCAGAAAGACAGTATTAAATATAATTGGTTTCTAAGAGCCTAATTTTTTAAGACATTTTTTTTCTAACAATTTTTGAAAGTTTCAAATGTCAATGGAACAGAGTTCTATAGTTCTTACTCTTTTGGAGTAAGATAGTGAGCAAAGCGAGCCATGGTTGGCATGATGTGATGGAAACTAGCAGACAACCCTCAGGCTTCTGTGCATAACATTTCTCATGAAAACTATGTAAACTACTGATAGAGAAAGATCATGAACTAGTTAATGGAAGTGGCATTTGACAGTGACTTGCAATTGTGCCCTGGAAAATTCAAAGCAATTCCCAATGAGATGTCAAGGTCATTTGTAACAAAAACAATCAATTTAGAAAAAAAGTGGGTTAAGTATATGTTATTACTGAAAGATGTTAGGATATGATCACGCATTGCCTCAGTTTCATACATGTTTTTGTAGAATGTCCATTTTTAATATGAGTTGATCCACCTTTCTTGGGTTTTCAAGTGCACAGATTCACGGAGGAGATTATTAAAACAAGAACTTGATATCTTTAGCCTAATAGACATCCCTTAGTCGACTGTTGCTAATACATTGTTGATTTGTTGTTGAAATGTCTTATTGACTTTATTAGGATAGTCAAAATCTACAATAAAACTGCACTACTGCTGATTTTGAATATTTTTTATCAACATTTCTCATTAGATATAAGTAAACTTTTCTAAATAATTTAGCCAGGCTGTTTTACTGAACTTCTGCAAAAAGTTTAGTTTAGACAAAACTAGTTGGAGCTGAACCTGAACTTCACAATAGCTCTAAAACTAGTGTATATCACTGTCTATGAGCCCTAAAAGCCATGCAAAACATTGGTAGGCCACCTAGGAGCATATCTTTGAGCTGTTTTTAAGTCAAAATTAATGTCAAAGTTGTAAGGCAACATGTATGGCTATGGGTAAATGAATGGCATCCGATGGTAACTAACACTTGTTTATAGTTTTAACATTTTTTTAAAGGTTCAAAAATCCTTTTTGGTGGCAGATGCCTACAAGTGTTTATATGCACAAGGAGGTTTCAGAAAAAGCAATGGTTATATTCAAGCATTCCAAAAATAATATTTTTCACTTGGAAAAGAAAGAAGCAATGGCTTTGTACAAGCTATCCAAAAATGATCCAATTTTGAGGTGCAGCAAAAAGTGACACAAAACCCTTCATGCACTGCTTTTTCTGCTTTTTCACAACAATTAGTTTGAACATTGTCTCAGAAGTGTTACATTAACCATAACTATTGTGTTTGTATGGTCCTTCTATCTGTACTGTACACTGATCACTGTCCCTCAGAGAGATGTTCTTCACCTTTTAAAAAAGAGCAAAGAGGACTGTGCCTCATGTAATTCCACGACAAACAATGACAATAGAGTATAGTCTCAGAGTCGTGGACTTTCACCTTGGGCTGAACTTGTATTTGTGCATATCACCCCCTTAGTTAGGGGTACTTGCGTGATCTTGGAGCTATAAGCCATCCGCACTTGACTAATATCCACTCTGAGTACTGAAGAAAATTATCAAGAAAAAGTTTCCTGATACTTTTTCTTCATTACTCTTTTTATTTCTAAAATGAAGCTATATGCAAAGGCTTTTATAATGGCTCTGACATCATCCCTATTCTGCCTCCTGATTTACTGTGAAGTCTAGGCCATAAATTAAGCCTTGGTGTAGTCTCTTTGCAGTCAGCTTCTGTCCCTCTAAGGCTGCATTCACATCACAGTTAGTCACCATGGTCGCTCCAATATCCCAGCCGGTCTGGCGTCAAATCTTATTCACTTAAATGAGCCGACCGCAGTAAGATATTGACTCCGGTCGGCTCCTTTTTTCCCCCATATCCGGTTTTGTGACCGGACTTAAAACCATAGCAAACCAGGAGTCACTATCTGACCATTTAAGGTATTAGACCTCAAAGAGCCACGAGGAAGGCCTTCTTTTACTATGGGTTATACCACTGGGTAATAATCATAAAAATTCAGAATTGTACAGAATTGGAACTGACTATATGGAGCAGTGTTTTTTAATCAGTGTGCCTACATCTGTTGCAAAACTACAACTTAGGCTATGTCCAGATTTTGGAATTTCCACACGGAAAACTGCCGTGCAGAAATTCCACCGACAGTGGAGTGCCGGCAGAACATGCCAGCGCTAGGACCGATCGGAAATGGGCAGATTCATAGACGGCAATACATTTCCGTGTAGAAATAGACATATCTATTCTTTCTATGAACTCTGGAATCTGGATTTACATGGCAGAAACATCTGCCATGGAAATTCCCTGTGTGTACAGAGCAGCAGAAACCCATTGATATCAATGGGACTATGCTGCTGCGGATTGTCCATGCAAAATTCTTATGCAGAATTCCGCACGGAAATTCCATCATCTGAAAATAACTGAATAGTTTCTGAAAACTAAATTCATTATTATGCTCGGTAGCACAGTGAAACACATCTAGAAGTGTTTGACTTAATAATGATCCTGTATCCTGCGCTGGCTCCATTCTGGAGCAAAGTTCTTCAAGTTATCTCTGAAGTATCGGTTGTTCATGTCCCTCATACTCCGGAGGCCGCCCTGCTTTTCATGTTCGCCATGACACCAGCGAGTTACAAACGGTCCTTGGCGCGACACCTCCTTCAGGCAGCGAAGATGGTCATCCCTCGGAGGTGGAAGTCCACAGAACATCCCACCCTTGCCGAATGGTTTGCGGAGATTGCTCATACTCGACACATGGAAGAATTTATGACTATACTTCCGACTGATGCCGCTCACATAGAAACCACCTGGCTCCCATGGTCGCTGTTTTGCTCCTCCCACAGGTATAGGGCCCTAACATAGCTTCTCTATACTTGGGTGGCTGTGTTGTCCATTCGGATTCACATTCACCTTCCTTTGTTCTATAGTGGCATACGTCCTGTCGATTCTCTTCTTCAACGGTTGTGCTGCCCATCCCTTTGTTTTCTGTCTATGACTCCCCCTGGTATTAATCCTTTATGTGTTATGTTCCCTCTCTCTCTATTCCTTCCAGTTTGTTCACTATTATGAATTTGGACTTTTGGCAATGTGTTTGAGTCTTTCTTTGCGCTACGAGTGGTGTGGACAAGATTTTAGCCTCTTCCTCCAAGCTCATTTCCTCTCTGGCTTCCTTACAGCTCTGGGTGCCCCTCGGCATCTGGCTTACCTGCCTTGTTACTCCTTTCCCTGCTCCCGCTGCTTACTTTATTCCTCTACTCATGCTCATACCTACTGTACTGCCTCCTTATGATTACCATGTTGTGTTTTTGTCCCTTTAGTCCTCCCCTGGCCTCTGGACCCTCACTTGTTCATCAGTTATTTCTTGCACTTTTTGTATGTGTACTGTTTTTTATTTGTTTATAATAAAAACTTATTTTGAATTAGAAAAAAAATAATGATCCTGTAGGGAAAAAAAGTGTTGCACTAATTAAAATGTTTCTTTATATTATCCCATTGCCCTATTTATGTGGTGACAAACGAAGTGGTATAACGTTTAATACATAGGTTAATTTGTTACTTGTCATAAGCATCATATAGAGCAGAAAATACGTAATGATGGCTTCGGTAACCACTTTCTTCTTTTCAAATGAAATATTGATTTTGAGCACTAGGAATAATTAACAATAACTAGAGCACAACATCTGCAGCTTTTATTTCAGCTCATCTTTAACTTATTGCAGGTCTATAGTTTTCATTTCTAAATGTAGTGTACAGAAATATTTTGCTGTATATCTGAGTCATGCAAGTTTTATATTCTTTTAGGGAATAAGGTGTTTTGCAGTATTTCCCCCACAGGTTTTTACTATGCCTTTTCTGCACTATTTATTTTTAAGGGGAATCTTTTCCAAAGTGGTGACACTGTTAGGGTATGTTGTATGTCGGAATGTCCGTTCGGAATTATGCTGGAGTATTCCGCACGGACATTCTGCTGCAGCAGAGTCCCATTGATTTCAATGTGATTCTGCTGACCTGAGCAATTCGTTTCTAATGTGGAAATCCCGATTCTGGCATCCGCAGAAAGAATAGACATGCCTATATGTCTATAAGATGGTGCATTTTCGAGCAGTCCTAGAGCCTGCTGGAATTTTCAAATGTGCAAAATGTACGCCCATGTTCTTCGTACAGACATTCCGCACATACCGTGTGAACATACCCATACACAGCTGTTGGGGCAGAGGGACACATATATTTCATAGATCTGTCTGTGCTTCCATCACATAAAATGTATTTATATTTTATCTGTATCAAGTGTCAAATGGTGTTCCCAAGCCCCTGAAGTGCTGAGAGCTGGAACGCCTCCTCGCTCCCCTTCCTATCCCTGTCCCTGCTTGAATGACAGTCAGCTGAAAGCCAAGCCCTGTTTCAAAATCTTACACTAGTGCACAATTTGCATGCACAGTGAAGGAATGAGATCAATCAAGCAGTAACAGGGAATGGACTGAGAAGGAGGAGATTTTCAAACCATCATAACACGCCCCCTCTATTCATATCTATGGGAGGGGGGTGACAAATGACCACAGCCGGCCAAACCCAGTGTTCTGAACATAAAAGTTTCAGTGATCAGACATTTTATCCCCTATCCTTTGGATTGAGGATAACATGTCTAGGGGCGGAGTACCCATTTAAAGGGAAACTGGCAGGCTGTTCACCCAGACTAACCCCAATATAGTGGTTATGTTGCTGAGGAACAGCATTCTTGGTCCTGTAGTTGCAAATTTCTGTCTCTTAAATCTCCATTGCTATAGTGCTTCTCTGTGCTATAGCCATAGGGGGTTAGGCAGCGGCAGCTGCACTCTGCTTCGAAAGCAGAGCCCTCACCAGCAGTCTCTCACATCCTAGTGACGTGAGAGTGAAAAAATTACCATATTCATTACAGGCACGAGCATAGTGCCACATATTAAGGAGGCAGGGAAGCATAGCCAACCGGTTCCCCCCTCCATTGCCCAGAGAAGTGCTACAGCAATGGAGGATTAAATGGCAAGAACTTTGCCACAACAGGACCAATTAAAGTAAGTGACCCCTTATTTTAATGCTGTTTACCAGCACTACAACCCAGTACATTGGGTTTAGTGTGGGTGAAAAACCTGCAAATTTCCCTTTACGAACAAAAAAAAATTTTCAAAACTTTTTTTAAGTTTTATTTTTTTCCTTTGCATTCTTGAAGATAAAAGTTTTATTTATTTATTTATTATTTCAAATGAGTTATCTGTAGGAGGGTTTATTTATTTAATTTTTTTTTTAATTTTTAGCAGAATGAGTTGCATTTAGAGATGAGCGAACTTACAGTAAATTTGATTCGTCACAAATTTCTCGGCTCGGCAGTTGATGACTTATCCTGCATAAATTAGTTCAGCTTTCAGGTGCTCCCGTGGGCTGGAAAAGGTGGATACAGTCCTAGGAGACTCTTTCCTAGGACTGTATCCACCTTTTCCAGCCCACCGGAGCACCTGAAAGCTGAACTCATTTATGCAGGAAAAGTCATCAACTGCCGAGCCGAGAAGTTCGTGACGAATCGAATTTACTGTAAGTTCGCTCATCTCTAGTTGCATTTGGCATATATGCCATGTACTTGATAACTTTTATTAATTTTTTTGAAAAGGTAAAGAAAGAAATAGTAATTCATCCATTCTTTTATGAAATTAACATTTATTGCATTTACTTGGGTTGTGATAATCCAAGTCTCTTCATATGCGTACCTCTATGGTTAGGCTTGCTTGTTAGAAAATGTTTCTTTCAAAATATTTGAAATTAAACTTTAAACCTCAACCTTGGGGGGTCACTGCTGTTACGTTAGGATGGAGCATTAAGATGAAGTGTAAATCTTTAACATACCTTTCTTACAACTCCTTCCTATGCACATAAGGATCATATCACGTGACTGGTATCATTTGCCATAAAATACACATTTATGTGTCTTGCAAAGACATTTACAGATCAAACTGTTGCAAAAGCTAATGGGATTGAAAAGTGATACCCAAGATTTACAGACTGTACACAATGAGAGATAAAACACA
This sequence comes from Hyla sarda, assembly GCF_029499605.1. NCBI lineage: Eukaryota > Metazoa > Chordata > Amphibia > Anura > Hylidae > Hyla > Hyla sarda. Next base: position 373,685,164 of record NC_079190.1, on the reverse strand, counting down.
CAATTACAGTATATTTTAGAGTTAAGAGTTTGTCAGTAAACTTCCAGTGTTCTATATTCTTCTATTGTGCTTCATGAAATGGAGATCTGCTGTGTTCCAGAGATGATATTGATGATTCAATTTTATGTCTCAACATTCTCTTTGTTGGATGGAAAAAAAAAAAGCTGGCTGTGTTAATAGAATGTCAGGCTTACTCTGCACCTCCAGGCATAATCTGAACAAATTGTGGATTCTGCCTGTTCAAGCCGTATAATAAAAGAAACATTTTATTTTTAAATTGCAAACAGTTTTTCCAGTTTGTGGAGGTTGTCGTCCCTTGTCAGCTTGACAGTATCGCTTAGAAACTGCAGCTGAAGTAAAACCAAGCTATAGAAGGGTTAAAGAGGTACTCTCCTGGAAAAAATGTTTATAAATCATCTGGTGCCAAATAGTTAAACATATTTGTAAATTACTTCTATTTAAAAATCTTGATCCTTCCAGTACTTATCAGCTGTTGTATGCTCCATAAGAAGTTTTTTTCTTTTTGAAATTCCTTTCAGTCTGACCACAGTGGTCTCTGCTGACACCTCTGTCCATGTCAGGAACTGTCAAGTGTAGGATCAAATCCCCATAGCAAACCTATCCTGCTTTGGACAGTTCCTAAAATGAACAGAGGTGTCAGCAGAGAGCACTGTGGTCAGACAGAAATGAAATTCAAAAAGAAAATCAATAGAAGTAATTTAGAAATCTGTTTAAAGGGGTACTCCAGTGAAAACCTTTTTTCTTTTAAATCAACTGGTGGCAGAAAGTTAAACATATTTGTAAATTATTTCTATTAAAAAATCTTAATCCTTCCTGTACTTATTAGCTGCTGAATACTACAGAGGAAATTATTTTCTTTTATGCTGCCCTAAGCATACATCTGCTATGCATCTGCTATGCATCTGCTATGCATGGTTGCTAAAATGGACAGAGATGTCAGCAGAGAGCACTGTGTTCGTGATGTCATCAGTGTTCCAAAAAGGAAGGGATTTCCTCTGTAGCATTCAGCAGCTAATAAGTACTGGAAGGATTAAGATTTTTTAATACAAGTAATTTACAAATATGTTTAACTTTCTGCCACCAGTTGATTTAAAAGAAAAAAGGTTTTCACCAGAATACCCCTTTAACTTTCTGGCACCAGTTGATTTAAAAAAAAAAAGTACACTGGAGTACCCCTTTAAAGATTGAAATATCCAGAGTTGTGTTCCGTGCAGAATTCTAAAATCCATTTTTTTAGGTCGCAAAATGTTGCAGACATATCCTGAAGTATTTAGGAAATTCTTAAAAACTCTACATATACTGTTTTCTTTTTGTTGGTGTTTTGAAGTGTGGTGCTGTTTCTGAAATTGTTCCTATGGTCGAATAGAACTTGAATGGTGCAGAACAAAAATACCTGTTATGAATGGAAAATAATGACATGAAAGTAAAAATGTAATTCATGTTGTGGTTAACTCCTTAAGGACGTATCCAATTTTGGCCTTGAGGTAGCAGCCAATTTTGACATGCTTTTATTATGTACTAATATTTTCAGAATGCTATTATAGTTATTCTGGTATAATGCACGGACATGTTAGAGAAAAAATTTTGTAGCTCCTTTCTGCTTCAGCTTATTGAGAAAAGTCCTAAACGTAGACTTCTTCTTTAAACTTTAAATACTTTTATGTGGTTGAAAATTGTGTTGTAAACCAGCCAATATTTTTGGGTAAACCTGCAATATATACAGTATGTATTTCTACAACAATACTGTGAAAACATTGCACCCAAATGTTTATCATGATTGATTTCTTCTTTAGGAAAAGCTTCTAGATTCATTTCCCAACAACCATAAAAGTCAATAGGTTACTGTTTATGGCATCTTACGTCTGAAGACATGGCAATATTCTGAAGCCGCTGAAGACATGTTTTGGCAATGCCATACTTAGCTCTACTTTCTCAATAAGCTATCTCCTCTAACCAATTAATCTGGATACATCCGGTGATTTAATTCACAAAATGGGGTTCCTCCAATTTACAGAAAGAAAATATCAAGATTTTGGCTACTGCCAGTAAAATTAGAATACATTTTTGTAAATGTAGCATACTATTCTTATGAGATATTAAAGGGGTACTCTGGTGGATTTTTTTTTTTTTAGTCAAACAGATTTTTGAATTACTTCTATTTAAAATCGTAATCCTTCTAGTAATGTATGCTCCAGAGGAAGATCTGCTGACATCTCTGTCCATGCCAGGAACTGTCCAGAGCAGGAAAGGTTTGCTAGGGGCATTTGTTCCTGCTCTGTAAAGTTCCTGACATGGACAGAGGTGGCAGCAGAGAGCACAGTGGTCAGACAGAAAAGAAATTCAAAAATAAAAGAACTGTAAAATAATTTACAAATCTGTTTAACTTTCTGGCACCAGTTAATTAAAAAAAATAGTTTTTCCACCAGATTACTCCTTTAAGCACAAAAGGCCTTTTTGAGGGTAGACTGGAAGTGATATTTTAACCCCTTAATCCCTTAAGGACCCAGCCAATTTTCACTGTAGGACACGGCCATTTTTTGCACATCTGACCACTGTCACTTTAAGCATTAATAACTCTAGGATGCTTTTACCTTTCATTCTGATTCCGAGAATGTTTTTTCGTGACATATTCTACTTTATGTTAGTGGTGAAATTTTGTCGATACTTGCATCATTTCTTGGTGAAAAATTCAAAAATTTTATGAAAAAATTGAAAATTTTGCTTTTTTTTACTTTGAAGCTCTCTGCTTATAAGGAAAATAAATATTCCAAATAAATTATATATTGTTTCACATATTCAATATGTCTACTTTATGTTTTCATCATGAAGTTGACATGTTTTTACTTTTGGAAGACATCAGAGGGCTTCAAAGTTTAGCAGCAATTTTCCAATTTTTCACAAAATTTTCAAAATCGAAATTTTTCAGGGACCAGTTTAGTTTTGAAGTGGATTTGAAGGGCCTTCTTATTAGAAATACCCCATAAATGACCGCATTATAAAAACTGCACCCCTCAAAGTATTCAAAATGACATTCAAAAGGTTTGTTAACCCTTTAGTTGTTTCACAGGAATAGCAGCAAATTGAAGGAGAAAATTCAAAATCTTCATTTTTTACACTGGCATGTTCTTGTAGACCCAGTTATTGAATTTTTACAAGGGGTAATGGGAGAAAAATCTTCCTATAATTTGTAACCCAATTTCTCTCGAGTAAGAAAATACCTCATATGTGTTTGTCAAGTGTTTGGCGGGCGCAGTAGAGGGCTCAGAAGGGAAGGAGAGACAGTGGGATTTTGGAGAGTGAGTTTTTCTGAAATAGTTTTTGGGGGGCATGTCACATTTCAGAAGCCCCTATGGTACCTGAACAGCAAAAAAAAAAAAAAAAGCACATAGCATACTATTTTGGAAACTACACCCCTCAAGGCACGCAACAAGGGTTCCAATGAGCCTTAACCCCCCTCACAGGTGTTTGACGACTTTTTGTGAAAGTTGGATGTGAAAATGATTTTTTTTTCACTAAAATGCTAGTTTTCCCTCAAATTTTTTTTTTTACAAGGGATAATAGGACAAAATGACCCCCAAAATGTGCAACCCCATCTCTTCTGAGTATGGAAATACCCCATGTTAGGATGTAAAAGGCTTTGCGGGCAAACTACAATGCTCAGAAGAGAAGGAGTCACATTTGGCTTTTGAAAAGCAAAATTTGCTGAAATGGTTTTTGGAGGGCATGTCCCATTTAGGAAGCCACTATGGTTCCAGGACAGCAAAAAAAAAAAAAACTACATGGCATACTATTTTGGAAACTACACCCCTCAAGGCACGCAACAAGGGGTCCAGTGAGCCTTAACACCCCACAGGTGTTTGACGACTTTTCGCGAAAGTTGGATGTGTAAATGATTTTCATATTTTTTTCACTAAAATGCTAGTTTTCCCTCAAATGTAAAATTTTTACAAGGGGTAATAGGACAAAATGTCCCCCAAAATTTGAAACCCCATCTCTTCTGAGTATGGAAATACCCCATGTGTGTACGTCAAGTGCTCTGCTGGCGCACTACAATGCTCAGAAGAGAAGGAGCGCCATTGAGCTTTTGGGAAAACAATTGTTTGGAATGGAAGTCAGGGGCCATGTGTGTTTACAAAGCCCCCCGTGTTGCCAGAACAGTGGACCCCCCCCCTACATGTGACCATATTTTGGAAACTACACCCCTCACAGAATTTAATAAGGGGTGCAGTGAGTACTTACACCCCACTGGAGTTTGACAGATCTTTGGAACAGTGGGCTGTGCAAATGAAAAATTACATTTTTCATTTTCACGGACCACTGTTCCAAAAATCTGCCAGACACCTGTGGGGCATAAATGCTCACTGTACCCCTTATTACATTACGTGAGGGGTGTAGTTGTCAAAATGGGATCACATGTGGGTATTTATTTTTTTTCCTTTATGTCAGAACCACTGTAAAATCAGCCACCCCTGTGCAAATCACCAATTTAAGCCTCAAATGTACATGGTGCGCTCTCACTCCTGAGCCTTGTTGTGCACCTGCAGAGCATTTTACGCCCACATATGGGGTATTTCCGTACTCAGGAGAAATTGCGTTACACATTTTGGGGGTCTTTTTTTACTTTTAACGCTTGTGAAAATAAAAAGTATGGGGCAACACCAGCATGTTAGTGTCAATTTTTTTCTTTTTTTACACTAACAAGCTAGTGTAGACCCCAACTTTTCCTTTTTATAAAGGGGTAAAAGGAGAAAAAGCCCCCCAAAATTTGTAGTGCAATTTCTCTCGAGTAAGGGAGATACCCCATATGTGGCCCTAAACTGTTTCCTTGAAATACAACAGGGCTCCGAAGTGAGAGAGCGCCATGCGCATTTGAGGACTAAATTAGGGATTGCATAGGGGTGGACATAGGGGTATTCTACGCCCAAACAGGGTGCCTCCAGCTGTTGCTAAATTCCCAGCATGCCTGGACAGTCAGTAAAAATGCTGGGAGTTGTTTTGAAACAGCTGGAGGCTCCGTTTTGGAAACACTGCCATACAATACGTTTTTCATTTTTATTTGGGGGGACAGTATAAGGGGGTGTATATGTAGTGTTTTACTCTTTATTATGTGTTAGTGTAGTGTAGTGTTTTTAGGGTACATTCGCACTAGCATGTTACGGCGAGTTTCCCACTAGGAGTTTGCGCTGCGGTGAAAAATTTGCTGCAGCCCAAACTTGAAGCAGGAAACTTACTGTAAGCCTGCCCGTGTGAATGTACCCTGTACGTTCACATGGGGGGGCAAACCTCCAGCTGTTTTAAAGCTACAACTCCCAGCATGTACTGACATACCGTGCATGCTGGAAGTTGTACTTTTGCAACAGCTGGAGACACACTGGTTGGAAAACCTTCAGTTAGGTTCTGTTACCTAACTCAGTATTTTCCAATCAGTGTGCCTCCAGCTGTTGCAAAACTACAACTCCTAGCATGTGCTGATCGCCGAAGGGCATGCTGGGAGATGCAGTTATGCAATAGCTGGATATACGCAACTACAACTACCAGCATGCCAAGACAGCTGTTTGCTGTTTGGACATGCTGGGATTTGCAGTTTTGCAATATCTGGAGGGCTACAGTTTTAGAGAACACTGCAAAGTGATCTCCAAACTGTGGTCCTCCAGCTGTTGCAAAGCTACAAATTCCAGCATGCCCTGACAGCAAACAGTTGTTTGGGCATGCTAGGAGTTGTAGTTTTGCAAGATCTCGAGGGCTACAGTTTAGGGACCACTATATAGTGGTCTCAAACTGTAGCCCTCCAGCTGTTGCTAGGAAACTCACCGGCTTCTGTCGGATCCAGCCGCACTTCATCGCCGACCGCCGATCTCCGTCGCCCGCAGCCTCTGTCGCCCGCCCGGATCGGTAAGTGGATCTTCGGCGCCGGTCCCCGTCGTTTCCCCGTCCTGCCCCGCCTATTGTAGGTGGGCAGGACGGGGGAAACGAAAGTTAACCCCCCCGCCCCCGATCTGCTATTGGTGGTTGTGTCTAGACCACCAACAGCAGGGATAGGAGGGGTGGCACCCGTGCCACCTCACTCCTATCGCTTCAGGGGCATCCTGGGTGTCTTAGACAACCGCGATTCCCCTTATATTCCGGGTCACCGGGTCACTATAGACCCGTAATGACCCAGAATCGTGCAAATCATAAGTGTGAATTCACTTGCGATTTGCCGCGATCACCGACATGGGGGGGTCTGATGACCCCCCTGTGCGTCTGCACGGGATGCCTGCTGAATGATTTCAGCAGGCATCCCGTTCCGATCCCCGCCCGGCGCGCGGCAGGGGAGGGAATTCTCCATGACGTACATGACATACGTGTAAGGACCACAGGTTTTTCATTTTTGCACTTTTGTTTTTTCCTCCTACAAACTCATAGGAGGGCTTGTTTCTTGTGCCACCAATTTTACTTTGTAATGACATCAATAATTTTACCACTAAATCTATGGGCTAAATTGAAAAAAAAAACTAAAACAACTGCATTTTGTAATTTTGGGGGCTTTTGTTTCTACGCAGCGCACTTTTTGGTAAAAATGACATGTTATATTTATTCTGTTGGTTCATACGATTAAAATGATACCCAAATTATATAGGTTTGACTTTGTTTTACTTCTGTTAAAAAATTTTAACTTTATGCATGGAAATTTGTAGGTTTAAAATTTCCTCTTCTGACTCCTATATCTTTAACATTTTTCCATATACGGGGTGGTATAGGGCTAATTTTTTGCGTCATGATCTGACGTTTTCATGGGTACCATTTTTGTTTTGATGGCACTTTTTGATCGGTTTTATACATTATTTTACAAATTGTGAACTATCACTAAAACTGCACTGTAAACTCTATATTCTACTCGATTTTGGATCTGCCTTTGCGGTTTACTAGTCCGGTCCGGAGACGACCCTGCTGACTCTGCCGCCCCGATCCACAGCAAGAGTGGATTTGCAGCGAGCTGATGAACCAAAGCACATCCTGCAGGTGCCGGCACTGACGTCACACGCCACTCTCACGAGGTAGAGGCATCCATCATTGGTCATTTGCAGACCTGGCCTCGACGGCAGGCAACTACAGCAGTGAGTGCCACCTCTGAATACTCCATCCCCGACGCCTGCCAGCGCCGGGTCCCGGAGGCAGCCCATCCGCAGTGACCATCATAGTGCCTTATCCATCCAGCCTCATGGTAGATCTCCCCTCTCAGGACCGGTAATGTACACCGACCGGTAACGTACACCAAGCTGTTAGCTATCTGTCCAGATACAGTGACCTAGTGAATCCAGCAACAGCGAACTTTGACTACTCCTCAGCTGTAACATACTGATCATTGTTACATCTTCACCTATTAAGAGAAACTTGTCACAATATTACATTTAACCATTTTTACAGCGAATAAGATAGATCCTAAAGAGACTATCCAGCAACCAAGTGCCTTTTGCTGTTTCACCATATATCAGCATGTGTTATGTTTACTAGTGCATTATGTGATAGAAATAGTTGCAAAAAAATTTTTCACACTATTTATCAGTGTCAGTTCATATTTTAAGATAATTGTTTACCCCTCTCACAAGGGGCCCCTTGTGAGGTGGAACTTTTTTATCGATTTATTACAATATTTTTAATAAAATTCTATACTTTATTATAATTGAAGCACGATCCTTAGTCTTTTCATTATAGTTTAATACATATATTCACTACACCTTCCTTGAGGGCTGGGTATTTTTTTGTCTTTTTATTTATTGGAGATATGTTGTAGTACATAAGTACTACAACATATAAAAAAAAAAGTTGGTGACAGTGCCCATTTAAGTCCAGAGTCAACACATCTGTCTACCAGAAGATTTTGGAGCACTTCATGCTTCCTTTTAAGTTGCACCTGTAGGTCTGTTTCCCACTTTTTGATATAAGGAAGTTCAAAGAGCTTGATCTGGTCAATAAAGGAATTATATAGTTTCAAAACTGTTTTAGATAGTGGAGAGGACTGTGAGAATAGCTTTGATCCATCTTGTTATGTGGAAATATATCAAATGGGGAAAGAGAGTTAATTGGATAATTTCAACATAGGATTTTATGGTGTCTTCTTTGATAAGAGATGACCAGAACAGAGATAAAACATGTAAAAGCAAGTGAGGTCTATGGCTAAATGAGGTTGGGGAGTTATACGGTATAAAATATCTCTTAGTTGAAAGAGGGGTGATAACTGAGAAATAAGTCTCTCTCTTAAATCAGAATTTAACCGCTTGCAGATTGTAGCACAGTAAAGCGTCTTTGATATATAGTTCTTTGAGGTCTTTTTTTCTTCTTTTTTTTTAACCAGAGAAATAGAGAAGGAATTGGGAAGAGAGCTATATAGGAGTTTATCCTAACATCTAACTGGGACTTAGGGATCCTAAGCCATTATATGATCCTGGCAATATGAATGGCTTGGAAATACGAAAAAGGTCTGGGATACAAATGCCACGTTGATTTATTTAGAAAACTAGGAATTATAGGGAATTCTGTGTCTGGATTTAGACCAAATAAAGATCATAATAGTTTTCCCTACTTGGGAGAATGTAGCAGGTAATGTCTGCATCAAATAAAATGTTTTTTTGAAAGATTTATCATCTAGACCAGAACTTTTCTTCAAAAAGGTTATGAAAGAAAGGTTAGAAGATTACAATAGCTCTGTAATTTTTGTTATACATGGATATATCATTTTATTTGTCTAACTGTCATACATTTAACAAAGTAGAATGCTTATGTATTTAATATGGGTCATCTTTTTTTGTCAATAAGCCCCATTGGGCTTGAGCATCTATTGTGATATTTAAGGCTTTGGACTTGAATGGATTTATTTTAAAGTTCAATATTTTGCATGATTTACATTTAGGGATAGCTCTGTCTTGTACAGTTATTGCATAAAGGGTGAGACCTATCATGGCACTTGCTGTGGGAAGGTTATACATGAAGATAAAAGATCTGTAGAAGGTTTTGGGAAGCCAAGTCTGGGCAGTACCATTGTAATATATTACAAATTACGGTCTTCTCTATCAAAAGATTCTTTGCCATTCGTTCCCAGCAGAACAAGGGGGATTGAATTGGTTTTAACCAAGTGACTGATATTGATCAGATGCACTGTATTCTGCTTCCATTCTATGCTGGGGTCAAAGCCTGCTTTCTTTCCATTGGCCAAGAAAGGTAGCAGGTGTTTACTTCTCATAGTTTAATACTTATAGAAAAGCTTTCAATTGTTATTTAGCAGATAAATTGGGTAATAGCTCCTGCACAGTGTCTGGTCTTATCCTTCTTTGGGGACTATGGGTATGTGAGCTTGTAGCATTTGAGGGAAGATTTAGATAGTTTAAAAATTATTGGGTTAGTTTCTTTCTGGGAGATGTGACAGACTAAGTTGCCTTCTTATAGCATGACTATAGAATGGGGTTCCCTTTTTTATTTCATTTGCATTTTCATGAATTTAATTGGTTTATCTTCATGTGAGTAGTGTTTATAATTACAGTATTTAAATGATTTAGCTGTTTATGAATAAAAAAAATTTTTTTCCAAAATATGTCATTTTTGTTGAGTTTTAATTATGATTTTTTTTTTTTATAAGAGCCCAAAAATATGTATTGTTAATTCCCGTACGTCTTTATTGGCTTCATTAATTCACCGCCGCTGGTACCCGACATGTCCCGCTTCTGCCCTGCTCCAAGAAAATGAGGAGCAGGCAGTGGGAGGGGAAATAAGGACACTGGGGGGAATAAGGATAAGCACACTGGGTCCAATTAATTATTATAAGCACACTGGGGCCAATTAATTATTATAAACACACTAGGGCAAATTAATTATTATAAACATGCATTGGGGGCATAAATTTGGGGGACAAAGTAGTAGTTAAAAAACCCTGCCGGGAGCCCTGAATGGCTCCTTGGTGCCAGCCATTCAGGGCTCCCGGCGGGGGATTTAAAAATTAAAGTTTACACAGTAGTAGCTTTATAACTGCTGATTGCATTGGGTCTCAGAAGTGAGACCAGGTGTGATCAATCCCTTATCCCCTGTACTACTACACCCAACATTGAACAGACGCTGTTCCATGATGGGGGTAGTAGTACAAACACTAGTGTAGCCTCCCCAGCCACCTGCAGACTCCCACAGCGGGGGAACTACTACTCCCATCTATTCCATGGCCAAAATTGTAGCCAACAATAATAAAAATGTAGAAAGGAGCCATTTAAATATAAAAATAATATATTTTTTATAATTATTTTTTATTAGTAATGTATTTTAATATCGTGTTTAATAAAGTGTGTGTGTTTCACTTTTTTTTCTCTATTTTTTTGCATTTTTAGATAGTACTACCACTCCCAGCATGGGACAGATTGTTCCATGATTGGAGCTGTAGTACCTGTACTAATAGACAGATCACAACAGGTGTCACTCCTGACACCCAATGCGATTGTCCTTTCTATTGCAGAGATGGAGTGGCTTTCTCTTGCGCTCGCATCTCTGCACTATACTCTGGCCGGCCAGTGATGGGAAGAGAATTCACATCACTTATTCATATTTCCCGCAGAGAGCTGTAATTGACATATACGGCATATACTCATACTACAGCGGGACCAGAGAAGAACGGCCAGACACCCGCATTTATACATTATACAGGGCGATAGCATTGGGTGTCAGAAGCGACACTCGCTGTGATCTGTCTTTTAATGCAGGTACTACAGCTCCCAGTATGGAGCAGAGTGTGCAGTTAAGGACAGATCACAGCAGGTATCACTCCTGACACCCGCTGCAATTGTCCTATCTATTGCAGAGATGGGAGTGCAGGAGAAAGCCGCTTGCATCTATACATTATACAGGACTATCGCAAGGGTGTCACTAATAAAGAAATTCATTATTTCGAATCGAGTTGAAGTTCGGATTTGGTCCAAATCAAATTTTTCATGAAATTTTTAATTAATTCGACTTTGTCCTATTTGATTTGCTCATCTCTAATTAGTTGCTTTATTAAAAGACTGGCCATGAGTAACAGCTCCCAGAGGTTATAATAGATATTCAATGAATACAATGTTCAGCTCACCTTCCACGCTGTGGTGCTCGGACCTGCACCCGGCTTGGTGCACACAATAGCAGGAACAAAACTATTTGCAGCAAAAACACAGGCAAAATCATTCACTTCAGCATCATACGCATTTCAAGTGCATGCGCGCTCTTCATCAGTGACCACCGAAGAAGAGTGTGCATGCGCTTGAAACGTGTATGATGCTAAAGTGAACATTTTGCTACGAATTACAATAAAGCCACTAGTTTATTTGAAGTGCTGGATCACTGCCAATATGTTCCTACTATACCTGTTATACATGTACTGGACATGTCTGTACTTATGGCACATGTACTGTATAGCTGTAACATATTGGTTATATTGTTATCTTTCTGTGCTACATGTACTTTACTTTTATCTTCTTGTATTACTAGTACTGTACTGCTGTTGACCTAGGGCTTTTTATCAACAATTATTTTCTGATTCTCTGCTGGATCCAATTTTCTTTATTGTGACTACTTACATCAGACAGTGTCTTTGATTTACAATCCAGTCCTTACCCTAGCATAGCAGCTTCTATTATGTCATGTGAATATGGAAACATGTATCATACATTTTCTCTGCAGACAGTGAAATAGACAAATGTGCTTCACTCTCTTGTTTCATTAAAAAGGAAGCCTCTTGTTGTAAATAAGGATGAATACTTCTCCTTGCATAGTTTCTTGATAGCATCCCCTGAAGAACAATAGGCAGTGTTTTGCATTTACTGTATAAAAACAGAAATGTTCAAGTGGGAATCTTCCAGGCACTACCGGGGAAACCAGGGATTGTTGATTACGATTACACTAGAATGAGATTGGGATTCAGCACAAGTGAGATTAAGTTACTGTGGCATTTTCATAGCAAGGTCAGTGAAGCATGAAGGAAATGCAATTGAGCTGTTATAAAAAAAACCTTACATGTCTGTAATTGTTCATTACTTCAAAATTAGCAATATAAATGACATCCTTCAAATAAAGAACAAATGCCTTCATATTAACACCATGCTTGGTAATTAAAGAACAAGTGGAGTGGTCCACTCCCAGTGATTGGGAAATCTAAAGTGATTTGGAATTATTTGGTTGTTTTGGATATCTCCACTACTGGACAGCTCCATTGAAAAACAGTTATCTTGATACAGTGCGATGGATAATACAAGACTATAATATCTTCATGTAAATATGAAAAAAGCTACTGTTTAATAATTAAATATACACTGTACACACAGAGGAGAAGATCATCTACTTAAATGTCTCTATACATTGCACGCACATGGAGGAAAGATCCTGCACTTCTAGATTTCTGTACACTGCACACACCCAGTGGAGGATATTTTGCTCGCCCATGTCTCTATACACAGTCAGACAAGCAGCATGGAAGGCCTGATAAAGCAGTAGTAGGCAATCTAAAATAAAGGGGTGCTCTGGTGCAAAACTTTTTCTTCTTTAAACTTTTCTTCTTTAACCACTTAAGGACTGAGCCCTTTTTCACCTTAAGGACTGAGCCCTTTTTCACCTTAAGGACTCAGCCCTTTTTTGCAATTCTGACCACTATCACTTTATGCATTAAAGGGGTATTCCAGGCAAAAACTTTTTTTATATATAAACTGGCTCCGGAAAGTTAAACAGATTTGTAAATTACTTCTATTAAAAAATCTTAATCCTTCCAATAGTTATTAGCTTCTGAAGTTGAGTTGCTGTTTTCTGTCTAACTGCTTTCTGATGACTCACATCCCGGGAGCTGTGCAGTTCCTATGGGGATATTTTCCCATCATGCAAGGGATATTCTCCCATCATGCACAGCTCCCGGGATGTGACATCATCATTGAGCAGTTAGACAGAAAACTTCAGAAGCTAATAACTATTGGAAGGATTAAGATTTTTTAATAGAAGCAATTTACAAATCTGTTTAACTTTCCGGAGCCAGTTGATATATAAAAAAAAAGTTTTTGCCTGGAATACCCCTTTAATAACTGTGGGATGGTTTTACCGTTTATTCTGATTCCGATAGTTTTTTCATGGCATATTCTACTTTAACATAGTGGTAACTTTTAGTTGTTACTTGTATCCTTTCTTGGGGAAAAATCCCCAAATTTCATGAAAACTTTGAAAATGTAGCATTTTTCTAAATTTGAAACTCTCTGCTTGTAAGAAAAATGGATATTCCAAATAAATGTTATATTGATTCACAAATACAACATGTCTCCTTTATGTTGGCATCAGAAAGTTGACATCTTTTTAATTTTTGTAGACATTAGAGGTCTTCAAAGTATAGTAGCAATTTAAAATGTTTTCACGAAAGTTTCAAAATCTTAATTTTTCAGGGACCAATTAAGATTGAAGTGGATTTGACTAAGAGAAATACACCATGAATGACCCATTATAGAAACTACACCCCTCAAAGTATTCAACGTTTGTTAACCCTTTAGGTGTTTCACAAGAATAGCAGCAAAGTGGAGGAGAAAAATGAAAATCTGAACTCTTTTACATTTTTATGTTCTTGCAGCCCCATTTTTTTCATTTTTAAAAGTGGAAAGTGTTGGCCGGGGATGATCCGGGGGCCCACAGTTACAGAGGTGCTCTGACCTGCTCTTTGGCAGCCACCAAAGATGAGGGCCTTTAGAACTTCCTCTTCAAACTGCAGGAATGTCCTTGTGTTGCCAATGTACTGAAACAGTACATACTACATAACAAAAGAGTTATACATGGTAACCTGTACCATATAGACCGTAACTTTTTTGTACCATGTCCATGTTTTCCGCAAGGCATCATATGGCTTGAGGACTTGATCAGAAATATCAACTCCCCCATATACCGATTGTAGACCAGAATACAATCGGGCTTGAGGACCGGTTCCACGGTACCTTGCACAGGGACGAGAATTGTGGTGAGCATAAAGACATCCCTCTTGTCCTTATACCTGACCAGCAACCGGTTTCATCGGAAAATGAACGGGACTCACCCCAGGGGATAGGAGCATGTAGGGGATGGGACAGAAGGCCTGTTTGATTCTTCTGGACTGTCCAACAAGCGACCGTGGATCTGGCTGCAAGGGATGTGAAGAGAGGGATACTAGTATAAAAGTTATCCACGTAAAGGTGGTAACCTTTATCTAGCAATAGGTGCAAAAGGCCCAAATGATTTCCCTGCTAACACCCAGAGTGGGGGGACATTCTGGGGGTTCAATACAGGAATCTCGTCCCTCATACAACATAAACTTGCAAGTGTACCCTGAGGTACTCTTGCAGAGTTTATACATCTTCATGCCATACTGCGCTTGCTTGGTTGGGATGTATTGTTGGAAGCTGAGTCTCCCTTTAAAGCTGATGAGAGACTCATCAATAGCGTCATCCTGCCAGGGACATAGGCCTCCCAAAATTTGGCCTCAAAGTGATTGATGACTGGCCGATTTTATACAGGCGGTCATACGTGGGATCACTTCGGGGGGGACATGCCGCATTATCAGCATAATGCAAACATTTCCGAATGGCCTTGAACCGGGGACGTGCCATGGCCATACTGTAGAGCGGGGTCTGGTAGAGGACATTCCCACTCCAGTATTGCCTGACACTGGGTTTTTTAACTAGACCCATATGCAACACGAGGCCCCAAAAGGTCCTAATTTCAGCTGCATTGACTGGAAATCACTCATTGGGTCTAGCTAAAAATGAGCCGTGGTTTGCAGCGATGAACAGTTGGACATACAGGTTCGTCTGGTCAACCATTAGATTGACAAAGTCGTCACTGAAAAAAAAACTGAAATAGTCCATTTCAGTGAACCTGACAATGTCAATCTTGATTCCTGAGTCGCCCAAAAAATCAGGAATCACGGGCTCGTGGTCCGCTGGCTGAGTCCAGACAAATTTGCCGGTACAGGGCACCAGTAAACTTGGCTGGGGGGCTTGACCAGCATGAGTGCCAAGGGGGCTCATACTAGCATGGGGCAGAGGGTACGGAGCAGAGGAGGTTTGTGGCCTCGCATGGCGGCGTCTCTGTCACCATGGTGGCTCACCATCAGAAGATGATGAGGAGGACGAGGAAATAAGGAAGGTGGGTTCTACCTTGTCCTCTGTGGCACTTTCAGATTCGGAGGCAAATAAGTCATATGCCTCCTGCACTGAAAACGCCTTGTGTGCCATTTCCCTACTCTAATGGGGGGTGAAGTGTATATATGTGCGGGGGAAACTTTACTGGTGTGTGTGCTGTGTGTGGTATTCCTACTCCAACCCTCCCTAACCTGCCCTAACCTTACTAACTAACCCGCCCTAAGAACAAAAATATAAAAATATAAAATAAAACTAAACTGAAAAAAAAAGAAATATAAACTAGAAAAAAGACTTCTAGTGCAAAAAAAAACCCTGCCCCCCCAAAAAAAGTGTTTACCTAATCAGTGGTGTGCACACTGATTAGCGATTGATGGCGGCAGGGGGGGGGGGGGGTCTGGCCACTCAGCCCAGAACAATGACTGGTGGCACAAACACAGACCCCCACACACAAAAAAAAAAATGCTGATCAGTGATAAATCAATGACAGCAATGGGGCAGGCCGCACACACAGGTACGGTCTGTCCACACAGCACAGGCTTTAATCCCCGGAAAAGCGCCTTCACCAAAAAATGCTGATCAGTACTACGGGACTGATCTTTGGCGGTTGGGCTTTAGCTAATGGTGGCGGACCGCTCTTTTATAGGTAAGAGGGCCCGGCCATACGTTTATCAAAGAAAAATAAGGTCTGTGCCAGAAAAAAAATGCTGGGGCAGATTGCAGCGACCCTGTAGGGCCGTGATCACACAGCTAAAGGTGCTACGGACCCGTGGACACCTGAAGACAGTACACTTTTTTTAACTCCTATCTATCCCTACCTAATCTAAGCTGTCCCTTACTGCTTTCTGTGCCAAGGGGCCACAGAAAGGGGGCAAGGGGGAATTTTTTTATCACTGAGGGGGGAGATGGCAGCGTGGAGCTCCGTCCTGCACACCAGATCTCTCAGAAATGGTGAGCAGAATGGAGCAACATGCTCCTGTGCCAATCTCCTCATACTGCCATGATTGGTGCGGTCACTACGGCCGCCCAATCACAGCTGTACTGGGGTGTGGCAACACTGCCACATCCCAGTACTGTACGGATGATAATTGGTGGTGTATATTACACCATAGATCATCATCCTTATCCGGGTCATCAGGTCACATGTGACCCATATGACCCAGAATTGCCGCAGACTGCCAGTTAGTATTTACCGTTGATCTGCAGCGATCACCGATATGGGGGATCCTCAGGATCCCCCTTGGCACTTTATCAGGATGCCTGCTGAATGATTTCAGCAAGCATCCGGCTTTGATCCCCGCTGTGCGGCAGGAACCGGCATTGCCGAAAATCAGACCGGCAATTTCTGGCGATCGCCGACATGTGGGGGTCTCAGGACCCCGCTCGGCAATGTGCTGAGATGCCTGCTGAATGATTTCAGCAGCGGGGACCAGAATTCCCACAGGCGTATCCATACGCCTTCAGTCCTTAAGGACTCTAAAACGGGGGCATATGGATACGCTCTCAGTCCTTAAGGGGTTAAAATCCTGCTCAGGCTACCAGCATAACAAAAATAAATAAAACTTTGGGCTTACCTCCTGCTGCTTTTCCACTGTAATCCTCTTTCTGGTCCCAGGGGTTGACCCATCAGACTGCAGCTCAGCTATTCACTGGCTGCAGCGATGTCTTGCCTCGGCCAGTGTTTGCTGACCAGCAGTGAGGCATTTTAGGTCCTGGCACCAGGAAGAAGACCTAAGCGTTGAACTAATACATCTCACTGCCACTTAGCCAATTACTGGCTGAAGCAGGTGTAATACAAGAGTCACCAGACAAGTGGCAGGAGTCCAGATTTAGGTTTAAAAAAAAAATTGTTAGCATCTGATAACCTGTAATACAGCCCTGGGGTGAAATTACTTGTCTTTTTGTTGCCTAGATTGTGCACTGTCTATAACTTATGTGCCCCTTCAGGCACACCTGCTCCCATCTTCCTCCTTCATAGACTTGTATGGCAAAGATAATTTTATCCCACAGTGAACTGCTGGACTGCAAACAACAGAAAGGATTAATCTGATTTTCAGAGCCCATGACAGTTTAGCTAAGGGGAAGAGGCTCAATAACAGAAGAAAGAAGAATTGTATCTGGTAAGATTAAAGGGGTACTCTGTACCTAGACATCTTATCCCCTAACCACAGGATTGGGGATAAGTGTCTGATTGCGGGGGGACCTGCTTCCCAGCTATCCGCTTCATGCCAGATAACTGATGACCAAAGCTGTGGCTGACATTCCTCCTCCATATATCTCTATGGGAGATACAGAGATACGCGAACGCAGTATCTCCTTTTCTCCCATAGACAGAAATGGAGGGGCGTGAGGACCATGGCTGCTCCAAAGCCTAGCACTGCCGGAGTTCTAAACAGAAATGTTCAGAATGCCGGGGTGTTGGAGATCGGGAGGGTCCCAGCAGTTGGACTCCCCACGATCAGACACCTTATTCACTATATTTTGGATAGGGGAAAAGGTGTCTAGTAATGAAGTACATCAAAATAGAGAAATACTTCACTGAAACACAGTAGCACACCAATAAATCATCCAATCAAATTTTATTAGAAACAGAAAAATGTTGACACAAAGAAAGACCAATTGCACACATAGTGGTTTAGTAATTAATGACAAAAAAAACACATGAAAAACATTTAAATACTGGCTCACGGGAGCCCGTTGCACAACCTAGGAGAGGGGCCATGAACCCCCTCACCTAAACTGACACCCGTTCTCATACACTGTAAGTAGAGTCAATAATAGATACACACTAGCATATACTCCAATCTGTATGTAGATATGTAATACAGTACTTGATTATAAAGGATATAAATTGTAAAGTGCAAGATAGTTAATATAATATATCATGTAAAGTGACCAATGCCGGTGCAATACACAAAATAACCTGTTATAGTAAGTAAATGGACCACAATAATAATAGAATAAACCTAAAAATTATGTTCTAATACTTGCATATCAAGATTTCCATAGTCCACAAAAGAATTGGTGCTATGGGCAACTCAGCAGCTTTTTCTCTGGCCAGGATTTGATACATCTCCTCCTATGTCAATAATTACCCATACCCTGCAGATGTAGGTCGGTTTGTGTCCATGTGCTCGTTAATGGCCGGACGCCATGACCATTTCCAGCCATCCAGCCTCTCTCCCATGTGCCCGGATGTAATGAATTAGCATCCGCTCAGCCTGCGTCCAAGTGAAACGCAAGGTGACAAGCATCGTTCAGTTCACGATTACTTCTTAGATAACGGTGGATGTGTCCATGTGCTGGGTCTGGCTTTACAGGCCGATAAAGTCCATTTGCTGTGCTTGATTTCATAGGCTGTGAAAATTGGAGACCATAGATGTAAAACTGGTTAATGACTAATTTATATAATTGGGTTGTGGTCAATGATGGTTCTATTGTTAGGATTAATGTTTTTAATGTGTCACGTACTCACTACTCTTTATTTACGAAATATTGTGTTATGCTTTCTTCTGGGCGGTATTCACTCTTTCTTTATGATTCTTCACTATATTGATAAGCAAATTGTATAAATATGGAAAATAAGAAATAAATTCTGAATCTGAGTATATAGATATGTAGTGGTTATATAATTTGTCTATATAGATTTGTAGTGGTTATATAAGCATCAATGTACTAAAGTGATTGGTTTGAGACAACTAGATACCCTTCTTGTTAGTGGAGCATAATGCAATCACTACAAGATTAGCTACCTAATGGCCATTATGTACCTTGTGGTTGATACAGATAACCGGTAACAATGATATATAAAAAGGTTTTATTCCTGGTGCTTTAGATAGCTCTATGGATTACTGGCTGATATATTATAAGAGATTGGTCGCCAGGGGTTACTGTAACCAGTAGTGTCAATGATTGGTTGTCAGGGGTTATTAATATGTGCCAAATATACTAAAGATAATTTGATAAGTTAGAATTTTTATTGATTCTACAGTAATTGTAATTTAAATTTCTAAGCAACACAATTTGGTGATCTGTCATAAGAGAGGAATACCAATATGTTCTACAATATCCTGATTAGCTAATTATCTTGTGGCACAGTAGATTTGGGGATAAATATATCAAAACAATGATTCTTTACAGAGCTACTGTATACAGAGAACGCTACATGTTCCAGCCTATGAGATCAAGTGCTTGGACATACTTACATTTTTTTATGTACTTTTCGTTGCGCCCCATTAAAGAATATCCCAGCATGCCTTGACAGCCTTTGGGCATGCTTGGAGATGTAGTTTTGAAACAGCTGGAGGCACACTGGTTGGGAAACACTGTCCTAGCCTATTCAGCATACACATCATGTTACATCAGTATTTCCAAACCAGTGTGCCTCCAGCTGTTGTAAAACTACAACTCCCAGCATACCCTGACAGCCTTTGGGCATGGTGGGAGTTGCATTTTGCAACAATTGGAGGCAAACTGATTGGGAAACACTGGCCTAGCCTATTCAGTATATTACAAAGTGCATTATTTCCCAACCAGGGTGTCTTCAGCTGTATCAAAACTACAACTCCCAGCATGCCCGGACAGCTTTTAGCTGTCCGGGCGGCATGCTCGTAGTAGTAGTTTTGCAACACCTGAAGGCACCCTGGTTGGGAAACACTGGTGTATGCCCTACAGAGGCGGGGTGAACTACAACCCCCAGGAGACTACAGAAGCAGCATGCTGGTGTTATACCACAGACTGAAGACTCCTGAATGACACATGCTGGGAGTTGTAGTCCCTTTTGTGTGTGTATGCCAGTGTATCCAAACCAGGGCTGATTATATTAGTGTGCTGTGTATAAGGGGGCCAACCCGGGAAAATAGTAGGGAACGTAAAGGGCGGAACAAACAAACAAACAAAAAAAAGGAGCCGCCCCAAACCAGCAAGGCATGTGGCATGCTGGGATTTGTAGTTTTCAGCACAGCAAGAAACTGGAAATAGAAGCAAAGATAGGAAAACAAAGTGGGGGATAAAAATACAACAAAGAACAGAAATAGAGTAGCCTAAACAACAAGAATAGAAATGAAACAAAACAAATAGGGTAAGTCAAAAACGGAAAAACACGTTGACCACCGGAGTAAGTGGCTCAGGTTAAGACCATGTAGTTTTAGTTTGCACAATATTGAAATAATTTGAAATCATTTTTTTGCACATTTTTGTGCATCATTTTTGCACATTTAAAACACATTTCTTTTTTTGAGCCCCACCTACTGTCAGACAGAGTGCAAAACTCTACTCTACTTTTTGTCTAATTAGTCAAACAAGATTTTCAGCCAAAACTATGGCACAACCTTTTATTCTTTTTCCCTTCTGTGTGAACACAAAGGGGGCATTTATCCCCCCTGGCCTACACTACATAAAGTGGCAACACTTTAGTACAAGCACTCACTTTGCACAAACAAATTGTGACTTTTTGACAATCTCCAATATGTACCTATTGATATATTCAGTGCAGTGAAATATGAAATGCCAGTCTTAATAAATGCTGGTATGCTGTGTAATAATCTGGCCATGCTGGTACTTTTAGTGTCCAGACCTTAGCCCCTTAAGGACCAAGCCCATTTTCACCTTAAGGACCAGGCCAATTTTATTTTTGCATTTTCATTTTTTCCTCCTCGCCTTCTAAAATACATAACTCCTTTATATTTCCATCTACAGACCCATATAAGGGCTTGTTTTTTGTGTGACCAATTGTAATTTGTGATTAAACCTCTCATTTTACCATAAAATGTACGGCGAACCCCCAAATTATTTTTTTAGGGAGGAAATTTAAATGAAAACAACAATTTAGCGCATTTTGGAGGGTTTTGTTTTCACACTGTACACTTTATGGTAAAAATTACATGTGTTCTTTATTCTGTGGGTCAATACAATTAAAATGATACCCATGGCTAGATACTTTTATACTTTTGTGCCGCTTTAAAAAAATCTAAAACTTTTTGTGCAAAATCAGTAATCTAAAATCGCCCGATTTTGACCACCTATAACTTTTTAATTTTTCCATATTTAGGACGGTATGAGGGCTCATTTTTTGCGCCATCATCTTTACTTTTTATCGATACCACATTTGCCTATATAAAACTTTTAGATCATTTTTTATTAAATATTTTTTAATAAAATGGGACAAAAAAAGCTGCATTTTTGGACTTTTTAGATTTTTTACGTTTAGGCCATTCACCGTACAGGATAGTTAACATTATATTTTGATAGTACAGACATGTACGCACACGGCAATACCAAATATGTTTATTAAAAAAATGCGCTTTTTGGGGGTAAAATGGGAAAAACTGACAATTTTCATTTTTATTGGGTGAGGGGATTTTTCCCTTATTTTTTTTGCATTTTTCATTGCACTTTTATTTTACACTTTTTATGTCCCCATAGGGGACTATCTATAGCAATCCTTTGATTGCTAATACTTTTCAGTGCTATGTATAGGACACAGCACTGATGAGTATTATCGGTGATCTGCGATCGAGCAGCCCAGAGCAGAAGACCCCGGGAGACGGCTGGAGCCAAATGAGGGGACCTCCGGCCGCCATGCTGGAGGATCGGATCGCCACGGCAGCGCTACGGGTGATCCGATCATCCATTCAAAGTACCGCACTGCCGCAGATGCCATGATCTGTATTGATCACGACATCTTAGGGGTTAATGGCGGACATCCGTGCGATCGCAGATGTTGGCCATTACGGGCGGGTCCCCGGCTGCTACTAGCAGCCGGAACCTGCCGTGTATGACGCGAGCACTGTTCCGATGCTTGCGGTCATACACAGGACATAAAAGTCCCGCCAAACCAAGACGTACCTTTACGTTCGTGGTCGTTAAGGGGTTAATCACTTATGTGCTGTTTCTGTCAAGCTAAATATCTAATAGGATTTTGTTTAATATGCTAAACAATTTTATTTTGCAAATTGCAATTTCAAAACTTCTAACATTTTTTGCTCTCACATAGGTTGAAAGATGTCATCTCCCCATTTTAGTGACACTTCAGAGCACTTCTCTGGGGTATGTATTGCTTTCCCCAAAATATTGTATTTTTTGAACCGGCATACCAATTCTGTTTCCTTATTTTAATTTTAATTTCCAAAATTTATGCAGACTTGAAGCTCAGAGTTTATTCCTGAAAGCCCGCCAGTGTCTGTAAGTTTATTATTAAACACAACTTTACATTTTTAATAAAAAATAAAAAAATGTTGTTGGTTAATTTCAACAGCCTACCATGTGAGCAACCACACCAGTGTAGCAGCAAGTACATGTTGAAAGTACACAGGTAATATGTTAAAGGGGTTATGCAGGAAAAACTTTATATATATATATATATATATATATATATATATATATATATATATATATATATATATATATATATATATATATATATATATAATCAACTGGCTCCAGAAAGTTAAACAGATTTGTAAATTACTTCTATTAAAAGATCTTAATCCTTTCAGTACTTATGAGCTGCTGAAGTTGAGTTGTTCTTTTCTATCTAAGTGCTCTCTGATGACACATGTCTCAGGAACGGCCCAGTTTAGAAGCAAATCCCCATAGCAATCCTCTTCTACTCTGTGCAGTTCCCGAGACAAGCAGAGATGTCAGCAGAGAGCACTGTTGCCAGACATAAAACAACAACTCAACTTCAGCAGCTGCTAATTATTGAATGGATTCAGATTTTTAATAGAAGTAATTTACAAATCTAGTAAGAATTAAACAAATACCAACCCCTCAAAACTATTATCAGAAAAACTGATACATGTATTAAATCTGGTTGAATATAAATTAAGACCGTGCTTCAATTATATGATACCAAATGATATAAAATGTTATTAAAACACAATTATATGTGCAAAATAAATCTCACAGCACAGGGCCCTTGTGCAGAGGTAATATAAAGATTATAAGACCATAAATTATAACATTAGTTAATAAACACCGATATTTAGCACTGTTTTTTATAAATGTTTTTATAAAAATCTGCCATATTGTATTGTCTGTACTTATCCCAGGAACCCACTCACAGGACGCCGCACAATTTATGTTGTGGACCTGAGGAAGGCATGAGAGCACGCCAAAACGCGTTGTCCAATTGTACTTTTTACGTACGAATAAAAAAAGCATCATGTGTACCTTTTGGCCCAGTGTATCTTTTCAACAGTAGTGCTTGGGATACAGAACCCCCGCATTTTCTGCATCTCCTTCCTATACTACTTTTTCCGTTGCCCTGCCCTGGGTACAACGAACAAGGGGGTACCAAGCAGCAAGCTGTAACTATCCACCCCACACAACTCCAGAGCCGCGTCCTCCACGTCGCATAGCTCTCAGGGGTCAGTACCACTGCACAGGTGTGATAGTGGGGTTCCATTCATCTATCCTCTCTTCATCAAGAGTTTAAAACCTACTACGCCAGAGAACGCCCCACATCTTTTCTTCTTTTCCTCCCTTTCAAGATTTAAATTATGACATTTCCAATATTTCTTTTTTAGAACATCTTCAAATACTGAAGACCCAAGAAGCTAGGACGAGCCTATACTGATTGAAGGCACCGAACCCCCTACTGATGTAGAAGGAGAAACACAAGCTCCTGCTACTCTATCTAAAACACTTCTACAAAAAATGTCACAAAGACATCACTTAAAAATAAAGAGTCAAAAAGGGACAAATATTTTATAGATGCATTTCAGAAACTGGAGGAGTCAGTCTCCTCAAAATTTTAGCATGTTGATGTAAGACTACTTTGTGTATAGGGTTTGGTGTGTGTATAGGGTCCACATAGGGACTTTCTGCATACATTCATCCCATCAATGGAGCGGATGACTGTGGAGCAGTTGGCAAACTTTAAAGGGGTACTCCTGTGGAAAACTTCTTTTTTTTTTTTTTTTTTTTTAAATCAACTGGTGCCAGAAAGTTAAAAAGATTTGTAAATTACTTCTATTAAAAAAAATCTTAATCCTTCCAGTACTTATTAGCTGCTGAATACTACAGAGGAAATTATTTTATTTTTGGAACACAGTTCTCTCTACTGACATCATGAGCACAGTGCTCTCTGCAGACATATCTGTCCATTTTAGGAACTGTCCAGATCTGCATACGCTTTCTATGGGGATTATCTCCTACTCTGGACAGTTCTTAAAATGGACACAGATGTCAGCAGAGAGCACTGTGCTCATGCTGTCAGCAGAGAACACTGTGTTCCAAAAAGAAAATTATTCTCTCTGTAGTATTCAGCAGCTAATAAGTACTGGAAGGATTAAGATTTTTTAATAGAAGTAATTTACAAATCTGTTTAACTTTCTGGCACCAGTTGATTTAAAAAAAAAAAAAAGAAACATTTTCCACGGGAGTACCCCTTTACAGCTTGACTAATAGGTGAGTATCAAGAAAACACTTAGGTCTTAAAAATGTACTTTTATTGATATACATTAAAATAGCAACATAAGGTAAAAGATACAAAGATAATGCATAATTATGTTGTAATCCAACACAACTGGCCCTGGATGTTGGACCAATCACAAATCACCCCTATATACTGACCCTGCTTGGTCCATATAACATCATGCCTGGTACTGCAGAGAGGCCTTCCTAGAGAATGCCACCTGCATCCAGAACCCCCTACCTCTACCTATATAGAATGACTAGCTTTTGCCCGCGGCTTCGCTCACGTTAAATTTGGGGTAACACAGATTTACTTTTTACGATCCTATAGTAATGAGGCCGCTCTGGATAAAGTCTACGGGCATCCAAACAACCTAAAACATTACATCTGCTGTTTCATGGAATTGAAGATCGACATCCTTTGAGGACTTTTACCGAGTATGCGTGCAGGGGAACCCGCCTTCTCGCGCTGCTCATATATTGCCAACAGTCCTCATATCCCATCCTCATATCCCGTCCTCCTATGTCGACATCCTATCTCAACCAGCTATCCCGACCTTCTATCCCGACCTCCTATCCCGTCCTCCTATCCCGTCCTCCTATCCCGTCCTCCTATCTCGACCTCCTATCCCGACCATCCCGTCCTCCTATCTCGACCTCCTATCCTGACCTCCTATCCCGGGCTCCTATCCTGTCCTCATATCCTGTCCTCCTATCCCTCCTATCCCGTCCTACTATCTCGACCTCCCATCTCGACCTCCTATCCCGTCCTACTATCCCATCCTCCTATCCCTTCCTCTTATCTTGACCTCCTATCTCGACCTCCTATCCTGTCCTCATTAGTGTTGAGCGGCATAGGCCATATTCAAATTTGCGATATTTTGCGAATATATGGACTAATTCTCATCACATATTCGCTAAATTTGCATATTCGGAATATTTGCGTTTAATTTTCGCATATGCTAAAATTAGCATATGCTAAAATTAGCATATGCACATTTTCCCATATGCGAAAATTCGTACGCCAGTCTCACACAGTAGTATAAGAGCCTTCTTTCCACGACACAAGCTGGAAGCAGAGAGGGATGATCACTGTGATGTGTACCGTGGACAAAAAAAAACCAAATATTCATAATTGTGAATATATAGTGCTAAAATTTGCATTGCGAATATTCGCGAGCAACACTAGTCCTCATTTCCTTTCCTCATATCCCGTCCTCCTATCCTGTCCTCCTATCTCGACCTCCTAACCCAACCTCCTATCCCGACCTCTTATCCCATCCTCCTATCCCGTCCTCCTATCCTTTCCTCCTATCCCGACCTCCTATACAGTCCACCTATTTCGACCTCCTATCCCAACCTCCTTTCCCGACCTCCTATCCCCTCCTCATATCCCATCCTCCTATCCCGTCCTCCTATCCCGTCATCCTATCCCGTCCTCCTATCCCGACCTCCTATCCCGACCTCCTATCCCGACCTCCTATCCCGTCCACCTATCCCGTCCTCCTATCCCGTCCTCCTAACTCGTCCTATCTTGACCTCCTATCCCGACCATCTCGTCCTCCTATCTCGACCTCCTATCTTGACCTCCTATCCCGACCTCCTATCCCATCCTCCTATCTCGACCTATCTCGACCTCCTATCCCGACCATCTCGTCCTCCTATCTCGACCTCCTATCTCGACCTCCTATCCCGACCTCCTATCCAGACCACCTATCCCGACCTCCTATCCCGTCCTCCTATATCGACCTCCTATCTCGACCTCCTATCCCGACCTCCTATCCCGACCTCCTATCCCAACCTCCTATCCTGTCCTCCTATCTTGACCTCATATCCCATCCTCCTAACTCGAGCTCCTATCTTGAGCTCCTATCCCGACCACCTATCACGACCTCCTATCCCGATCAACCTGTCCTCCTATCTCGACCTCCTATTTGGACCTGCCATCTCGACCTCCTATCCCGACCTCATATCCCGACCTCCCATCCCGTCCTCATATCCCGACCTGTAATATGTGTACCAGGTATTTAAATATCTCCAGCTGTACGGAAGTTATGTGGGAACATACATTTCCCATTTATTTGCATGGGACTTTAAAGAAAAACCCCAACCTTCACAAATGGGGGTAGTTAAGGATTAAATGAACTATCCTATATTTTAAGTGGACATATAAGTAACATGTGACCAAGTATTGTCGAAATATCTCCAGCCGTTTGGAAGTTATGCATTAACATATATTTCCCATATACTTGTATGGGACTTTAAAAAAAAAAATTTAAAAAAAAACAACAACAACCCCTTTTTCACCCCCTGAAGGGGGGAATTTCGAAAAATCCTCTCTTATTCCTTGTCTATGTCTTAAAAACAACACCTGTGCAAAATTTCAGGTTTCTAGGTCCAAGGGTTTAGGCTGGGCGTTGATGAGTCAGGTCTTCTCTTTTTATATATAAGATAAGGGAAGGTGCCAGATACAATACAGGTATAGAGACCCTGAGTGGTAGTCACTGTTTGGTATAACCTCCAATTGCACATACAGAACCTGCATGCCCATACAGCCATACATTGAATGCTTTTAAACAAAAAGCTGGAGGAACATAGTATCAGGAACACAAAATCTAAATTGATAGATTGGAATTACAGCATTTTCAATAAACAAATCAAAATTTACCTGAGGGTAACAACCAGGCGTTGTTCTGGAGACACTGCCAGTCGAAACCTCGTATCCTGAAATTTGATATCTTCCCAAACTAGATCCAGGAGCAGATCAAAGGTCCGAGGAGACATCTGTAGGTAGTCCTGGAATTTATCTGGATACCCACATATCTGAGCATACAAAATGTGAAATGCTCCATGATGTGGCTTAAGGTCGTTAACTGGGTGAACCCAGTAACGATGGGGCAAACACCGAATTTTATGCTCCCTCTCCCGCAACTGCAGCAGCTGCATATGTAAAATTGGCATAATAATCATTGTAGAAATGGAGAAATTCGAAGAAAAGGCACGAGTTACAAAAACACACTACTCTCTTCTGTCACTCCAACCTATAAAGACAATCCACATGGCAAGCCATACCCCTTTCCTAGGGATTTCAAGGATACAAGGCAAACTTTATTTAAAAATAGAACATTTTCAACCTTATATGTTTTTTTTTCTTAAAAAACGGATGCAACCTGAAAAAAACGCACTTCATTTTTCTAAACGTGTATGGTTTGAAACCGTATATCGGTTGATTTTGGTGCACAAATTTCTACACGGTTTTGTCCGATTTTGGTAAATCCGTTTTTTTTTTTTTTTTTTTAAACCTGATACGGGAACTGTAAAGCAAAAATATGGTGTGCATGCACCCTAACTTTGGTCTGTTCTTAAAAATATTATGTAATGTTAATCACATGGAAACAATGCTCAATAAAGGGAATGAACATCCAGATCTGCCTTGGTCTACTTCGATTCAGTAGCCTGATTTTATGATTGCTTGGTTATCACATGATCAGTGAGACCATTGGCGTAAGTGATACTATTGCTTTCTCCATTGCATATATAGTGCTTATTGACAGAACACAGAAAATCTGAAGACACGGGAGGAAGAAACGGAAGGACAGCAATAAAACAAATGCATAAAAATTGATCAAACATAAAATAATTGCCACATTTATTGTGTGAAAGCTTTTACATACAAAAAATAGTTTCTGCCTACAAGGAGAAATGTCTTCTACCGAACAATTTATATCCTAAAATTATTGGCCCCATCCAGTCTCTGTTCTTAATAGATAATAAAAGTAGTTGACGCCTAAGCTCAAAACTATGCATTAATTAATTTCTATGTGTATAAGTGCGCCCTGCACACCTGCAAAGTACTGACTGAGTAGGCACTAATGTTTGATCAGCTGTTAAATGAATAATAAGCTGCGTGCTACACCTGGATGCTCCACTAATTAGCACAACCAACAGCTGGCAATGAATTTCCCCTAATCTAGAAAATGAATGTCTTCCCGACATCCGCAATACTGCCTTTTCCAGGTTTCTAGTCTTTTGATGAGATATGTACTGCACCAAGGGCAAAAAGCTACTGCCTGATAGATGTTAGATGTGGTGCCCCCGTGTTCTGCTCTTTTATGTCATACATTTCCATTTGTTTACACTTTATGCAATGTTCCTGTCATTTAGGGTTCATTCACACTACTGAAATTTTGCGTAGATTCTGCTTTGAAGAAGCCTGGCTCCACCTTTTCTGAAGGAAGGGGTTTAAAAATGTAAGCAAGGCCATGTCTGATTAACAATAGCCAAAATAAAATAACTCACCACCTCAAGGCAAAATGTCTGGGGCAAAAAAATATAAAGACAAACATAGAATTTAAAACAACACACCAAAAAAAAACCATAAACCATGACTTTTCTTAAAGGAGAAGTCTCATAGTAAAAATAAAACAATAAACAGGACTTACCTGCCTCTGTTGGTTCGGTGTACTTGTATCTTACTCCACTCCTTCACCGCCGTCTACTTCCTGGTCCGGATGTGGTTAGTGCATCACAGAGCCGGTGAGCAAATGACCAGCTGCTTTCACTTCCAGGCAAAGGAAGTGAGAGGTGGTATCTGGTAACTATAAAAAGGATACTAATCGATTGTCTGAACTAGTGATTGTGTGTCTTTATACAAGAGTGTGAAATATACAAGTGAGTGTAAGTATAAAAGTGAGAGGGACTTAAAATTAAGGGAATACTGTAGGAAGTATTGTGAGCACTGTTGAGTGCATTTATGTGAGTTTTTTTTTCTCTTTCTCTTTCTGGGAGGAATACAGGTGGATAGAGGGTGGAGTAGTTAATTAATTAGCAGCTGATAAATTGCAGCTGTTTGTAGCCAGCTGGCCCTTTGCATTCACTTCTAAGCAGTGAAAGAGAGAGGTGGTATCTGGTAACTATAAAAGAAAGTATACTAAGCGATTGTCTGAGTTAGTGATTGTGTGTGTCAGGGTCCGGACTAGCGGCTGGTGAGGACACTGGAGGTGGATCCTCTGTGCCAGAGAGGCGATGACGCGGGCCGTACTGGGGAATCGGTTCTAAGCAGTTACTGGTGTTCACCAGAGCCTGCCTTAAAGTGGGATGGACTTGCTGCGGCAGTAACTACCAGGTCGTGTTCCCCAGTAGCGACTTGACCTCTCTGGCTGCTGAGACTGGTGCGGTACACAAGGACTAGACAGAGGTGAGGTCAGACGTAGCAGAAGGTCAGGGCAGGCAGGGTGGTTCGTAGTCAGGGGCAACAGCAAAAGGTCTGGGTACACAGGCTTGGGAACACACTAAACGCTTTCTCAGGGCACAAGGCAACAAGATCGCGCAAGGAGAGGAAGGGGAAGTGGGTTTTTATAGGAATGGGAGTGATTGGGCCAGGCACCAATTAGTGGTCCACTGGCCCTTTAAATTTTAGCAAGCCGGCGCGCGCGCCCTATTGAGCGGGGCCACGCATGCTGGGAGGAAGCAGACGGGGGCGAGAGGTGAGTGACATGGGGTGCGATCCGAGGGCGGGCATGACCCGTGCCTCGGATCGCGTCCCCTCTGGGGGAGGATAGTGGGACGAAAGTGCAGGACAGTCAGGCAGCTAGCTGGGGTGCAGTTAGAAAACGGGGTAGATGTAAAAGTGTCAGGGAGGCTAGTCCTGATATGGCACACCCCAACAAGTGTGCCCGGTTGGCAGATGAGGGGGTTGCCATTTCAGAGCTAGCAGTACTGCAGCAGGACTCTGCCTTTGACCACCAGGGGGGGGGGTGTCTTCTCCAGTAAGGAGGGAGGGAAGAGTGCAAGGCAGGCCAGACAGGTACTGTAGTGGGGAGAATCAACTATTAAGGGGACAGACAGGGCTATCTGTCACAAAGACCGGGATCACCGAACATTGTGTTGTCTTCCTGGCACTCGAGTTTGGCACATTGCGGATAGGGTTGTCAGGTTGCTGGGTGGGGCTGGAGAGGACTCAGCAGTCATGATACACATTGGCGCTAATGACAAAGTAAGTGGTAGGTGGAGTGTCCTTAAAAATGATTTCAGGGACTTAGGCCGCAAGCTTACAGGGATACTCCGCCCCTAGACATCTTATCCCCTATCCAAAGGATAGGGGATAAAATGTCAGATCGCCGGGGTCCTGCTGGTGGGGACCCCCGGGTTCTCCGCTGCGGGCACCCTGCTATCATTACTGCACAGAGCACGCTCGCTCTGTGTGTAATGACCGGCGATACAGGGGCCGGAGCATCGTTACATCACGGCTCTGCCCCCTCGTGACTTCATGGCTCGTCCCCTTAATGCAAGTCTAAGGGAGGGGGCCATCTCCAAGATAACATTTTCTGAAATATTACCTGTATCACGAGCCACACCAGAGAGACAGTGGGAGATTAGGGAGGTAAACAAGTGTCTCAGAAGCTTATGTAGGAAGGAGGGATTTGGGTTCATGGAGAACTGGGCTGACTTCGCTGTTGGATACTGGCTCTACCGTAGGGACGGGGAGGGTGCAGCTGTGCTTTGTGAGAATATGGCTAGAAGGGTGGAGGAATTTGGATAGGGGGATAAGATGTATTAGGGCTGGAGTACCCTAAACTAGGGCCTGGGCGGAAGGGAATCTACAACATAGAGGGGGAAGATAGTATAGATAGAGAGGGTGGACTTATTAATGTACCTGGGGGTGGAACGGAGGGAGGGGTTAGAATAGTTAATAGGGATAGGTTTCATAGGAAAAAAAACATACACCTTTGAATTGCATGTTGACTAATGCCAGGAGTCTGTCCAATAAAACAGAGTGGATGTGGTTGATGTGTGAGGAGAATTATGACATAGTGGGTATTACAGAGACTTGGTTGGACGATAGCTGTGACTGGGCGGTCAACATACAGGGTTATAGTCTATTCAGGAAGGATTGGACAAAACAGAAAGGGGAGGAGTTTGTCTTTATGTGAAATCGAGTCTGAAGGCTGCACTGCGGGAGGATATATGGGAGGGAAACAATAATGTGGAGTCATTATGGGTAGAAATGTATGGAAATAAAAAATAAAAAAATTCTGATAGGGGTTTGCTATAAGCCACCAAACATAATGGGAGAGCCAGAAGATCAATTATTGAGGCAAATAAACAAGGCAGCAAATCAGAATGATGTGATAATAATGGGAGACTTTAACTATCTTGATATAAACTCTTGTCCTAAGAACAAGAATACTGACACTAAATGGGAGACTTTAAAAAATATCTTAATTTCTCACTGTAAGAGGTATATACCTTATGGGAATAAACAGGTAAGAAATAAAAGAAAACCAATATGGATGAATAAAAATGTTTAGGGGGCAATAAATGACAAAAATAAAGCATTTAAACTACTAAAACAGGACAACAGTGAATAAACATTAAAAAGCTATAGAGAAAAATGTAAAATATGTAAAAAGACAGATAAAACCCGCAAAAATAGAGACAGAAAGACTCATTGCCAAAGAGAGTAAAACTAACCCCAAAATGTTCTTTAACTATATAAATATCAAAAAGGTAAAAAATGTAAGAAAAAAATTATTAACATTTTGGGGTCTCCCGTTTTTACGCAGTGCATTTTTCAGTAAAAATTACACCTTATCATTATTCTGTAGGTCCATGCGGTTATAATAATTCCCTACTTATGCAGGTTTTATTTTGTCGTACTTTTGGAAAAAATCATAACTACATGCAGGAAAATTTATATGTTTAAAAATGTCCTCTTCTGACCCCTATAACTTTTTTATTTTTCTGCATATGGGGCAGTATGAGGGTTCATTTTTTGTGCCGTGATCTGAAGTTTTTATTGGTAACATTTTTGTTTTGATTGGACTTTTTATTCATTTTTTAATGGTATAAAAAGTGACCTAAATTACTCAATTTTGGACTTTGGAATTTTTTTTACGTGACTGTGCAGTTTAAATAACAATATATTTTTATAGTTTGGACATTTATGCACGCGGCGATACCACATATGTTTATTTTTATTTACATAGTTTTTTTTATTGGATAAGGGGGGTGATTCTGACTTTTATTAGGGAAGGGATAAATCACATTTATTAACACTTTTTTTTTGCAATGTTATAGCCCATATATATATATATATATATATATATATATATATATATATATAAAAATATATATATATATATATATATATATATATATATATATATATATGGTCCACTATAACATTACACACACTGATCTCTTACACTGTTCACTGCCATTCATTAACATGGCATTGATCAGTGTTATCGCCGCTCAATTGCTCCTGTCTGGATCTCAGGCACGGAGCAGTAATTCGGCAATCGGACATGCAGGAGGAAGGTAGGGATCCTCCTGGTGTCCTGCAAGCTGTTCAGGAAACCGCGTTTTCTCTGCGGCGGTCCCGAAGAGCCCGACTGAGCTGCCGGGATGCTTTCGGTTTCATTTCAGACGCAGGGGTCAACTTTGATTGCCTCATCTTAAGGGTTAATACCGGGCATCACTGCGATTGGTGATGTCTGGTATTAGCCCCGGGTCCTGGCCATTGATGGCGGCATGGACCGACCCGATATGATGCAGGGTCAGCCAGCGCAGGATGTAAATATACGTCTTGCGTCATTAAGGAGTAAAATAAATTCTTCTCCACTCTCTTCACCGAGGAAAATGAAATAGCAGGTAAAATACAGCGAGATAAAGTAAACTCCCTAGAACAGGTCCCCTGTCTATCCCAGGGAGAAGTAGAGTGCCACCTACAAAAAAATCTAAATAGACAAATCGCCAGGTCCAGATGGCATTCACCCCCTGTGTTCTAAAGGAATTAAGTTATGTAATAGACAGACCCCTATTTTTTATATTCAGGGACGCTATAGTAACAGGGACTGTTCCCCAGGACTGGCACATGGCAAATGTGGTGCCAATATTTAAAAAGGGGTCAAAAGGTGACCCCAGGAATTATAGGCCTGTTAATTTTACTACCATTGTATGTAAATTATTTGAGAGTTTTCTAAGAGATGCTATTTTGGAGTATCTTGATAAAAATAAATGTATGACCCCAAATCAGCATGGCTTTATGAAAGATCGGTCCTGTCAAACTAACCTGATCAGCATTTATGAGGAGGTGAGCTCCAGACTGGACCAGGGGAAATCGCTGGATGTTGTATCTCTGGATTTTTCCAAAGCATTTGATACGGTGCCACATAAAAGGTTGGTGCATAAAATGAGAAGGAACGGGCTGGGGGAAAATATGTGCAAGTGGGTAAGTAACTGGCTCAGTGATAGGAAACAGAGGGTGGTTAGTAATGGTACTTATTCTGATTGGGTGACTGTTACAAGTGGGGTACCACAGGGGTCAGGCTTTGGTCCTATTCTATTTAATATATTCATTAATGACCTTGTAGAGGGGTTGAATAGTAAAGTAGCAATCTTTGCAGATGATACTAAACTCTGTAAAGTGGTAAACACTATAGAGGACAAGAGGTTCAACACTGATAAATGTAAGGTAATGCACATAGGGAAGAAAAATCCGGGCTGGGATTATGTATTAAAGGGGAGCACACTTGGGAAGAATGACGTGGAAAAGGACTGGGGAGTCATAGTTAAAGGAGTTCTCTAGTCCAGAGTATTCCTGCTCCGTTCTGCCCGGGCTGCAAAATAAATGGAAATGAACCCTCACTCACCTCCCTGGGTTCCCGCGGAGTGCCACTAAAGCTGTTCGGTCCTCCGGTCCATCTCCTTCATTCTTCCTGGTGTAACGAAGCGTCACATGGCGCTCAGCCTATCGCCGGCCGAGGCTGAACATCGCGGTGGCCGGCGATAGGCTGAGCGCCATGTGACGCTTCGTTACACCCGGAAGTATGAAGAGGATAGACCGGAGGACCGAACAGCTGTAGTGAAGCTCCGCGGGAACCCAGGGAGGTGAGTGAGGGTTCATTTTCATTTATTTTGCAGCCCAGGCAGAACGGAGCAGGAATACTCTGGACTAGAGTACTCCTTTAACAGTAAATTTAGCTGTAGTGACCAGTGTCAGGCAGCTGCTGCCAAGGCAAATAAAATCATGGGGAGCATCAATAGAGGCATAGATGCCCACGACAAGGAAATAATTCTACCGCTGTACAAATTATTAGTCAGACCACACATGGAATACTGTGTACAGTACTGGGCACCAGTGCACAAGAAAGATATAGTGGAGCTGGAGAGGGTTCAAATACAGGCAACCAGGGTAATAGGGGGTATGGGAGGACTACAGAACTCAGAAAGATTATCAGAATTAGGGTAATTTACTTTAGTAAAAAGAAGGCTTAGGGGAGACCTAATAACTATGTATAATAACACACACACACACACACACACACACACACATATATATATATATATATATATATATATATGTATATATATATATATATATATATATATATATATATATATATATGTCTGCATTGAGTCTGGGATGTCCACAGATACAAATACAGAAGAATTGTGACAGCTGCCACGCCCCTCCCATAGACTTGCATTGAGGGGGCCAGGCGTGAGGTCACAAGGGGGTTGGGCCAGGCGTGAGGTCACAAGGGGGTTGGGCCAACCCCTGTAGCGTGCACACAATGTTTGGAACTAAATCTTCCAAATGCTGTTGGAGTACCACTTTACTGGTGAACAAAAAAGTGTAGCTTTATTCCATAGTGAATTTAAAAGTGGCTTTTCATCTGCCTGTGCAGCCTTTATAAAGCAACTTTACAAATGACAATAAAGTAGTATTTATAACCCACCAATTGGTAACAGTTAGCAAACGTTGCAGAAAACCGTGTTAAACATAGTGCATTATATATGTCAAAATGTGAAAAATCAATGTGCATAATTCATAGTGGAAGATTGCATGAAGGGGACCTGAAATTCACCTTGATTGATCACATCCCTCCTCCCAAAAGAGCGGGAGACTGGATAGCACTATTAAAATGGTCTTAATTAAGGTGGATTCATGAATTCATGAATTGCGGTCTCTCCGCCCTCACGGCCTCAATTTAGACATATATATATATATATATATATATATATATATATATATATATATATCTGTGTGGTTTTGACCTATAATTATGATTAGAGATGAGCGACTCAAAGCTGATGAACCCAAATTCGTTACAAATTTCACTTAATATTCAATTCACAATGAATGCGAAAATCGCCGGGATTCTTTCGAGCAAATCGCTTCATTAAACTCGATTTTACAGCATTCCAGACTCCAGGGCATCTAAAATGGTCGATCCACATGTCAGTACACGGGGCAAGGGACACTGGGATGGAGGGAAGGCAAGGCGGGAGGGAAGTAGGTAGAATGACCCTGAATCACATGCAGGATGCAGCCTATCAGCAGCCAGTCACCCCTGTGTTTTTTCACTAAAATTGATTTACTGTAGCTGCAGGCATCAACCTCCAAGTCACTTTCTTCAGCAGTGTATTACAGAAAGGGACAGATAGCTGTGTGTTGCCTTATACATTTCAACAAGCTGCCTCAACTTCATAAACCTTAGCAGACGAGGCTGGAATAATTTCTTCAGTGCAATTCATCAACTACTGGTCATACTAGTCTGTAGACAGTACAATACCCACCAGTCCATTCCTAATAGTGCAATTTTGTGTTTAGTACAAAGCTTTTTTTGGCTGCAGCACTGTTGTTTACTGCTGGTGTTTTACAAAAATATATATTTTTAAGGGTACTGCAGCGCATTTTCTGCCCTCATCAGTGCATACCGCATACGTACATCTAAGTAGTGTACTATTTTGTACCTGTTAATCTGTCAAGGGCCTACATACTGTGAAAGGACGGCCAAAAGTAATCTCCTGCTGATATTTTACAAAAATACAGAGTTTTTAGGCGTATTGTAGCGCATTTTTCTGCCCTCCTCAGTGCATACTGCATATGTACATCTAAGTAGTATATTATTTTTTTTTACCTGTTAATCTTTCAAGGGCCTACATACTGTGAAAGTCCAGACAAAAAGTACTCACCGGCTGGTGTTGTACTCAGATACTTTTTTAAGTGTACTGTAGAGCATTTTTCTGCTCTCATCAGGGCATACTACAAACCAACATCTAAGAAGTGTACTATTTTGTACCTCTTAATCTGTCAAGGGCCTACATACTGTGAAAGGACAGACAAAAGTAATCACCGGCTGGTGTTTTACAAAAATACAGAGTGTTTAGGCTTACTGTAGCACATTTTTCTGCCCTCATAAGTGCATACCGCATATGTACATCTAAGTAGTGTACAATTTTTTTACCTGTTAATCTGTCAAGGGCCTACATATTGTGAAAGTCCAGGCAAAATTACTCATCGGCTGGAGTTGTACTCAGATACTTTTTTAAGTGTACTGTAGTGTACTGTAGAGCATTTTTCTGCCCTCATCAGTACATACCACATACCTACATCTAAGTAGTGTACTATTTTCTTCGTGTTAATATGTGAAGGGCCTAGATACTGTGAAAGGCCAGACAAAAGTGCACATCTGCTGCTGTTCTAGACAAATACTGTTTTAATCGTAGTGAAGCGTATTGTACTCCCTTCATATACGCACTAAGTATGTCAGGCAGAGAAGTGCCAGGATGTGCACAGAGGAGTGGCAGAGGCGTAAATCCTTCAGGCAGAGGTGGCAGCAGACTAGGGGCAAGTGGCAGCAGGAGTAACATTAAGAGGCCTGAGCTCCCGTAATCAGCTAGTGGTCGTGTCTCGACCAGCAACCCATCTGCCGTCATCGATTGGTTAACACGGTCATCCACTTCATTACAAGTGACATCTGACACCCCCAGTCAACAGTCGGTGGGTTCCTCAGACACTATCCTCAGTTGGCATGGCCGGGGAGCAGTCGCTGTCCTCCCATTTCCTCTGTCCTATGCTGTTCCCTCTCCTACAGAAGTATCTTATGCTGTGGGTTCAGCTCCACTATTCACTGACTATGATCTAATAGAGGACAGTCAGCAGCTACTGCCCAGCCAAGAAGTGGAAGAGACATGTGCTGCTTCCTCCGCTAGGCCGGCAAGTAGTGATAAGGAGAGTGACGTGGGAGGTGGTGTTGCCAGGGTTCAGGGTCCTGAAGTAGATCTGAGGAGGACATCAGTGACATGCAGACACTTGTTGATGATGAGGAAGCCGAACACAATTGGGAGCCGGGTGCAGAAGGGGCTTCATCATCATCAGGAGAAGAGAGTTGCAGGTTACCCGTGAGGCAGCAGCTGAGCCAATAAGGCGGTAGCATGGTTGGCAGTCAGTGGGGTGGCAAAAGTGTAAATGCAGGAGCCAAACCTGCTTCACGGCAGCCTACCTTCCCGGGAGGTAGTGGAACAGGGGTTCCTGGAGATGGCGGCAGTAGCAGTCAATTAGTGTGGACTGTTGGTGAGAAAATCAGCTACTCGGCGGTGTGGCAGTTTTTCATCAAGCATCCAGAGGAGGTTCACATAGCCACATGCACGATGTGTCGGCAGAAGGAGAAGCTAGGCCAGGGTCCCGATGTTGGCACCACAAACCTGCCTTAACATATGCTTCACCACCATAAAGTGGCCTGGAAGAACTGTGGCTCCGATGTGGTAGTCCAGCATGCTGCATCACCCAGTGGCACACCGCTCCCTTTTTCAGCCAGCCAATGCTTCACCATCTCAGCCGAAGGGAGCTGTGTGTCATACCCTCCTTCTGTCGCTCCAGATGCTCCTGCTTCTCAAACTTTTAGTCAGCCATTCCGCCAAAAATCCATCTGCGAAGCCATGTCCAAGAGACAATAGTATGCGGCCACTCATCCAACATCACAAAGTTGAAAGTGCCTTTCAGTGTGTACCAAAGTGCACGGCAGCGCCGACATCTGGAGCTGTAACTACGGTCAGGGGCAATACATGTCCTTCATGGCTCACTGGGTGAATGTGGTTCCTGCAGAGCCACAAACCCAACTTGGACAGGACACGCTGCTTCCTCCTCCATGCTCTCAGCCCATTGGTTCTGTGACAGTGTGCGACTCTGTCTTCCCATCCTCCACCGTGTCCTCAGCCTCCATTGCCCAGGCAAGTCTCAGTGGCCCTTCAGCATATCATGTGTGCAGGGCATGGCGGTGACACACTGTTCTTCACATGGTTTTCCTTGGCGCAAAGAGTCACTCAGGGGAGTAATTGCTAAAAGTCATTTGTAAAGAAATCGGAGCATGGCTTACTCCACGAAAACTGGAAATGGGAACCATGGTGTCTGACAACGGGAAGAACATCTTGCATGTGCCCTGCATGGCACACGTGTTCAATCTGGTTGTGAAGCAGTTCCTGAAGTATTCCTCCCATTTGCAAAACACCCTAACAATGGGAAGGAAACTTTGCATGCACTTCAGCCATTCTTTCACCGCAAAGCACACCCTCATTGAGCTGCAGCATCAGAACGGTATCCCACAACATGGCCTAATTTGTGACGTTGCCACACATTGGAATTCCACCCTCCACATGTTGGACCGACTATATGAACAGAGAAAAGCCATCACCGATTTCTTGAAGATCCAAGCAGATAGAGGTACTCCCTTGTGTAACTTCAATGTGAACCAGTGGCAGCTCATGAGTGACACCTGCCGTTTGCTCAGGCCCTTTCAGGAACCACATTATTAGTAAGTCGCCAGGATTACGGGATGAACGATGCCATTCCATTAATGCTTAATTTCCTACAACAAGTGTTGGAAATGATGGCTGGTCAAGGCAATGGAGACATGGCGCCTACATCTCATGGCCACATGAGCCCTGTGAGGGCTGAACTGGAGGAGGAGGAGAATGAGGGGCGCAGTGGAGCACAGTTTAGGTTTCATGAGATGGGCGGTGTTTCTAGTCAACTGACAGGAGAGGAGGAGCATAATCAACTAGAGGAGCTAGAGGGTTATGAGGAAGATGAGACAAAGGACCCAGACACACCGTGGCAGTATGCAGAGGAGATGGGGCAGGG
Source organism: Hyla sarda (assembly GCF_029499605.1). Taxonomy (NCBI): domain Eukaryota; kingdom Metazoa; phylum Chordata; class Amphibia; order Anura; family Hylidae; genus Hyla; species Hyla sarda. Next base: position 373,645,669 of record NC_079190.1, on the reverse strand, counting down.
AGTCCCTCCAAATCACTTGCACAAATGGCACGTTGGATGCTCAGTTGCTTGCGTAGTGACTGCTGAATTGTCAACATTCGGCAGCAGGATGACTTCTGGCTCTCCACCTTATTGGACCCTTGCTACCCACCTTTTTTACACCCACTGAGAGGGAGGACAAACTGACCTACTACAGAGAGATCCTACATAGTCATTTGGCTGATGCCTATCGCCGCCATCCACTCGCAGGTCTTACTCGGGGACCCTCTGCGGTCACCTTCCACTGCCATTGCTGCTGGGGAGGGGAGGAGTGGCAGGAGCAGTACCAGCTCAATCAGCAGCAGCCTGAGTCTAGAGTCGCTGATGAGTACCTTTCTTCACCTGCACAGTGAAGCAACTCATCAGCAGCAGGTAGACATGGAGCAGGACCTGAACCAGCAGGTGGTGGCATACCTAGACATGGCCATGCCAACAAACCTTGAAGATCTGCTGGACTTCTGCGCAGCCAAACTTGATTTATGGCCCAACTAGCAGAGTTTGCCCTGGAAAAGCTGTCCTGCCCGGCCAGTAGTGTGCCATCAGAGTGGGTGTTTAGATGCTGCGGGGGCTATGGTCACCCCAAGAACTCGTCTGTCTACGAAAAATATGGAGTGACTAACTTTTGTGAAGATGAATCAGGCATGGATAAGCCAGTAGATTGACCATGGTGCTACACCAACACTTCACAAACATGGATGTCACGATGCCGGCTGGCAGGAGGTGGATCCTCTGTGCCAGAGAGGGATTGGCGTGGACCGTGCTAGTGGACCGGTTCTAAGTCACTACTGGTTTTCACCAGAGCCCGCCGCAAAGCGGGATGGTCTTGCTGCGGCGGTAGTGACCAGGTCGTATCCACTAGCAACGGCTCAACCTCTCTGACTGCTGAAGATAGGCGCGGTACAAGGGAGTGGACAGAAGCAAGGTCGGACGTAGCAGAAGGTCGGGGCAGGCAGCAAGGATCGTAGTCAGGGGCAACGGCAGGAGGTCTGGAACACAGGCTAGGAACACACAAGGAAACGCTTTCACTGGCACAATGGCAACAAGATCCGGCGAGGGAGTGCAGGGGAAGTGAGGTATACATAGGGAGTGCACAGGTGAACACACTGATTAGAACCACTTGCGCCAATCAGCGGCGCAGTGGCCCTTTAAATCGCAGAGACCCGGCGCGCGCGCGCCCTAGGGAGCGGGGCCGCGCGTGTCGGGACAGGACCGACGGAGAGCGAGTCAGGTACGGGAGCCGGGGTGCGCATCGCGAGCGGGCGCCACCCGCATCGCGAATCGCATCCCGGCTGGAGGCGGTATCGCAGCGCACCGGGTCAGTGGATCTGACCGGAGCGCTGCAGTAGCGAGAGTGTAGCGAGCGCTCCGGGGAGGAGCGGGGACCCGGAGCGCTCGGCGTAACAGTACCCCCCCCCCCTTGGGTCTCCCCTTCTTCTTAGAGCCTGAGAACCTGAGGAGCAGACTTTTGTCTAGGATATTGTCCTCAGGTTCCCAGGATATCTCTTCAGGACCACAACCCTCCCAATCGACCAAAAAAAAAGTTTTCCCTCTGACCTTCTTGGAGGCCAGTATCTCCTTTACGGAGAAGATGTCCGAGGAGCCGGAAACAGGAGTGGGAGAAACAAGTTTGGGAGAGAAACGGTTGATGATGAGTGGTTTAAGAAGAGAAACGTGAAAGGCATTAGGAATACGAAGAGAAGGAGGAAGAAGAAGTTTGTAAGAGACAGGATTAATCTGGCACAAAATTTTGAAAGGACCAAGATAGCGTGGTCCCAATTTGTAGCTAGGGACACGGAAGCGGACATATTTAGCGGAGAGCCATACCTTGTCTCCAGGAGAAAAAATGGGGGGAGCTCTTCTTTTCTTATCAGCAAACTTCTTCATGCGTGATGAAGCCTGTAAGAGAGAATTTTGGGTCTCTTTCCATATGGTGGAAAGATCACGAGATATTTCATCCACAGCAGGCAAACCAGAGGGCAAGGGAGTAGGGAGGGGGGGAAGAGGGTGACGGCCGTACACCACGAAAAATGGGGATTTGGAGGAAGATTCAGAGACTCTGAAGTTATACGAGAATTCGGCCCATGGTAGAAGATCTGCCCAGTCATCCTGGCGGGAGGAAACAAAATGCCGTAAATAATCACCCAGGACCTGGTTAATTCTTTCTACTTGCCCATTGGATTGAGGATGATAGGCAGAAGAAAAGTTTAATTTAATCTTGAGTTGTTTACAGAGAGCCCTCCAGAATTTTGACACGAATTGGACGCCTCTATCCGAGACGATCTGCGTGGGCAACCCGTGAAGACGAAAAATGTGTACAAAAAATTGTTTTGCCAACTGAGGCGCTGAAGGAAGACCAGGAAGAGGGATGAAATGTGCCATCTTGGAGAATCGATCAGCGACCACCCAAACAACAGTGTTGCCACGGGATGGGGGTAAGTCTGTAATAAAGTCCATACCAATCAGAGACCAAGGCTGTTCGGGGACAGGCAGAGGATGAAGAAGACCAGCGGGCTTCTGGCGAGGAGTCTTATCCCGGGCACAGACAGTGCAGGCTCGCACAAAATCCACAACATCCGTCTCCAGAGTCGGCCACCAATAGAAACGAGAGATGAGTTGCACGGATTTCTTGATGCCCGCATGACCTGCGAGATGGGAGGAGTGACCCCATTTGAGGATTCCGAGGCGTTGGCGTGGAGAGACGAAGGTCTTCCCTGGAGGAGTTTGCCTGATGGAGGCTGGAGAAGTGGAGATCAGGCAGTCAGGAGGAATGATGTGTTGCGGAGAGAGCTCTACTTCCGAGGCATCCGAGGAACGAGAGAGAGCATCGGCCCTAATGTTCTTATCGGCAGGCCGAAAGTGAATTTCAAAATTAAATCGGGCAAAGAACAGAGACCACCTGGCCTGGCGAGGATTCAGCCGTTGGGCAGACTGGAGATAGGAGAGGTTCTTGTGATCGGTGTAAATAATAACTGGAAATCTTGATCCCTCCAGCAGATGCCTCCATTCCTCAAGTGCTAATTTAATGGCTAGTAGCTCTCGATCCCCGATGGAGTAGTTCCTCTCCGCCGGAGAGAAGGTCCTAGAAAAAAAACCACAAGTAACAGCATGCCCGGAAGAATTTTTTTGTAGAAGGACCGCTCCAGCTCCTACTGAGGAGGCATCAACCTCCAATAGGAAGGGTTTAGATGGGTCAGGTCTGGAGAGCACGGGAGCCGAAGAAAAGGCAGACTTGAGCTGTTTAAAGGCGTCTTCCGCTTGAGGAGGCCATGACTTAGGATTGGCATTCTTTTTTGTTAAAGCCACGATAGGAGCCACAATGGTAGAAAAATGTGGAATAAATTGTCTGTAATAATTGGCGAACCCCAAAAAACGTTGGATAGCACGGAGTCCGGAGGGGCGTGGCCAATCTAAGACGGCAGACAGTTTGTCTGGATCCATTTGTAGTCCCTGGCCAGAGACCAAGTATCCTAGGAAAGGAAGAGATTGACATTCAAACAGACATTTCTCCATTTTGGCATAAAGTTGATTGTCACGAAGTCTCTGAAGAACCATGCGGACATGTTGGCGGTGTTCTTCTAGGTTGGCAGAAAAAATCAGGATATCGTCCAGATACACAACAACACAGGAATATAAGAGATCACGAAAGATTTCATTAACAAAGTCTTGGAAGACGGTAGGGGCGTTGCACAGGCCAAAGGGCATGACCAGATACTCAAAGTGTCCATCTCTAGTGTTAAATGCCGTTTTCCATTCATCCCCCTCTCTGATGCGGATGAGATTATAAGCACCTCTTAAGTCCAGTTTGGTAAAGATGTGGGCACCTTGAAGGCGATCAAAGAGTTCAGAGATGAGAGGTAGGGGGTAGCGGTTCTTTACCGTGATTTTATTAAGACCACGGTAGTCAATGCAAGGACGTAGGGAGCCATCTTTTTTGGACACAAAGAAAAATCCGGCTCCGGCAGGAGAGGAGGATTTGCGGATAAAGCCCTTTTTTAAATTTTCCTGGATGTACTCAGACATAGCAAGAGTCTCTGGGGCAGAGAGAGGATAAATTCTGCCCCGGGGTGGAGTAGTGCCCGGGAGGAGGTCAATAGGACAGTCATAAGGCCTGTGAGGAGGTAGAGTCTCAGCTTGTTTTTTGCAAAAAACATCCGCAAAGTCCATATAGGCCTTAGGGAGACCGGTTACAGGGGGAACCACAGGGTCACGGCAAGGAGAACTGGGAACCGGTTTAAGGCAGTTCTTGAAACAAGAGGGACCCCAACTCTTGATCTCCCCAGTGGACCAATCCAGGGTTGGGGAATGGTGTTGAAGCCAGGGTAGTCCAAGGAGAATTTCGGAAGTGCAATTGGGGAGGACCAAAAACTCAATTTTCTCGTGATGAGGTCCGATGCACATTAGGAGGGGCTCCGTGCGGAAACGTATGGTACAGTCCAATCTTTCATTGTTAACACAATTGATGTAGAGGGGTCTGGCGAGACTGGTCACCGGGATGTTGAAGCTGTTGATGAGAGAGGCCAAAATAAAATTTCCTGCAGATCCGGAATCCAAGAAGGCCATAGTAGAGAAGGAGAAGGTAGAGGCAGATATCCGCACAGGCACAGTAAGACGTGGAGAAGCAGAGTTGACATCTAGGACTGTCTCACCTTTGTGCGGAGTCAGCGTACGTCTTTCCAGGCGGGGAGGACGGATAGGACAATCCTTCAGGAAGTGTTCGGTACCGGCACAGTACAGGCAGAGATTCTCCATGCGGCGTCGTGTCCTCTCTTGAGGTGTCAGGCGAGACCGGTCGACCTGCATAGCCTCCACGGCGGGAGGCACAGGAACGGATTGCAGGGGACCAGAGGAGAGAGGAGCCGGGGAGAAAAAACGCCTCGTGCGAACAAAGTCCATATCCTGGCGGAGCTCCTGACGCCTTTCGGAAAAACGCATGTCAATGCGAGTGGCTAGATGAATGAGTTCATGTAGGTTAGCAGGGATTTCTCGTGCGGCCAGAACATCTTTAATGTTGCTGGATAGGCCTTTTTTAAAGGTCGCGCAGAGGGCCTCATTATTCCAGGATAGTTCAGAAGCAAGAGTACGGAATTGTACGGCGTACTCGCCAACGGAAGAATTACCCTGGACCAGGTTCAACAGGGCAGTGTCAGCAGAAGAGGCTCGGGCAGGTTCCTCAAAGACACTTCGAATTTCCGAGAAGAAGGAGTGTACAGAGGCAGTGACGGGGTCATTGCGGTCCCAGAGCGGTGTGGCCCATGACAGAGCTTTTCCAGACAGAAGGCTGACTACGAAAGCCACCTTAGACCTTTCAGTAGGAAACTGGTCCGACATCATCTCCAAGTGCAGGGAACATTGAGAAAGAAAGCCACGGCAAAATTTAGAGTCCCCATCAAATTTATCCGGCAAGGATAGTCGTAGGCCTGAAGCGGCCACTCGCTGCGGAGGAGGTGCAGGAGCTGGCGGAGGAGATGATTGCTGAAGCTGTGGTAGTAGCTGCTGTAGCATCACGGTCAGTTGAGACAGCTGGTGGCCTTGTTGCGCTATCTGTTGTGACTGCTGGGCGACCACCGTGGTGAGGTCGGCGACAACTGGCAGAGGAACTTCAGCGGGATCCATGGCCGGATCTACTGTCACGATGCCGGCTGGCAGGAGGTGGATCCTCTGTGCCAGAGAGGGATTGGCGTGGACCGTGCTAGTGGACCGGTTCTAAGTCACTACTGGTTTTCACCAGAGCCCGCCGCAAAGCGGGATGGTCTTGCTGCGGCGGTAGTGACCAGGTCGTATCCACTAGCAACGGCTCAACCTCTCTGACTGCTGAAGATAGGCGCGGTACAAGGGAGTGGACAGAAGCAAGGTCGGACGTAGCAGAAGGTCGGGGTAGGCAGCAAGGATCGTAGTCAGGGGCAACGGCAGGAGGTCTGGAACACAGGCTAGGAACACACAAGGAAACGCTTTCACTGGCACAATGGCAACAAGATCCGGCGAGGGAGTGCAGGGGAAGTGAGGTATACATAGGGAGTGCACAGGTGAACACACTGATTAGAACCACTTGCGCCAATCAGCGGCGCAGTGGCCCTTTAAATCGCAGAGACCCGGCGCGCGCGCGCCCTAGGGAGCGGGGCCGCGCGCGCCGGGACAGGACCGACGGAGAGCGAGTCAGGTACGGGAGCCGGGGTGCGCATCGCGAGCGGGCGCCACCCGCATCGCGAATCGCATCCCGGCTGGAGGCGGTATCGCAGCGCACCGGGTCAGTGGATCTGACCGGAGCGCTGCAGTAGCGAGAGTGTAGCGAGCGCTCCGGGGAGGAGCGGGGACCCGGAGCGCTCGGCGTAAGAATGGATAGTGCCAAACAGATTTAAGGCACTGCTCTCCAGTTACAAACATTCCAGCCACCTTTATCACCGGTACTGGTATTACCACTCCGTCACCTGGTCACTTTCAGGACTCCTGATGCTGCTGCTACCACTTCCAGGCTTTTCCATTCAGCCACTATTTTGTCTCCGTATGCTTCTGCAAACTCCAGGCTGTGCCTTTAAGCCACTATATGGTCTCCTCATGCTTCGGCCACCTCCAGGCTGTACCATTCAGACACTATATGGGCTCTTCATGCTTTTCCCACCTCCAGGCTGTGTCATTCAGCCAATATATTGTTTCTTGTTCTGATGCTGCTTGGACTGTCTTGGATATCACCTACAATTTTTTTTTTATGGTAGCACTAGCAAACATACATGCTCAATAAAGATTTCAACATTGATCTTTTAATGTTAGGGGTTGTGAAGCCCTCTTATGTACACATCCTGCTGCCTGATCCAGGCTGTGTATTTCAGGAACTACTTTGCTTACTGATGCTGCTGGGCCTATACCTAATTTGTTTATGTTAGCATTAGCTACATCTTCTATACATAGTTCAATATTCACTTTTTAATGTTAGGGGTTATTAAGCCCTCTTGTGTACTTCTGCTGCTTCCTGATCCAGGCTGTGTGTTTCAGCAACTATATGGTTTAGTCATGCTGCTGGGCCTGTGCCTAACATTTTTTTATGTTAGCACTAGCTAACATACATCTTCTATACTGATTTCAACATTAACATTTAAATGTTAGGGGTTCTGAAGCCCTCTTGTAAACTCTTGCTGATGCCTGTTCCAGGCTGTGTGTTTCAGGTACTATTGTGCTTAGTGATGCTGCTGGGCTTGGACCTTAAATTTTTTGATGATAGCACGAGGTAACATACCTCTTCAATAGAGATTTCAGCATTGATCTTTCAATCTTTGGGGTTATGAAACCCTCTTGAGTACTGCTGCTGCCTGCACCTGACTGTGTCTTTCAGGAACTACTTGGCTTACGTATGCTGCTGGGCTGGGGCCTTGAATTTTGGGATGTTAGCACTAGCTTACATACATGTTTAATTGAGATTTCAACCTTGATCTTCCAATGTAAGTGGTTATGAAACCCTCTTGTGTACTGATGATGCCTGCTCCTGAGTGTATGTTTCAGAAACTACTTGGCTTACTGATGCTGCTGGGCTTGGGCCTTAATTTTTTGGATATTAGCACTATCTTACATACATAGAGATTTAATAGAGGTTTCAACATTGATCTTTCAATCTTAGGGATTATGAAACCCTCTTGTGTTCTCTTGCTGCTGACTGCTCCTGTCTGTGTCATTAAGCAACTACATGGTTTAGTGATGCTGCTAGGCTTGGACCTTAAATTTTTGGATGGTAGCACTAGCTAACATGCATCTTCAATAGAGATTTCAACATTCACCTTTTAATGTTAGGAGTTTTGAACCCCTTTTGTGTACTCATGCTGCTGCCTGCTCCTGTCTGAGTCATTTAGCAACTGCTTGGTTTAGTGATGCTGCTGGGCCTAGGACATTACCTATATATGTTTATGGTAGCACTAGGTACCATACATTGTCTCCTCATCTGCCGCCAACTCCAGGCTGTGCCATTCAGCCACTACATGGTCTCTTCTCATGCTTTAGCCAACTCCAGGATGTTCCATTCAGACATTATATGGTTTCCTAATGCTTCAGCCACCTCCAGGCTGTGTCATTCAGCCACTATATGGTCTCCTCATGCTGTCAACACCTCCACGCTGTGTCATTCAGCCACTATATGGTCTCCTAATGCCACCTCCAGGCTTTGTCATTGTGCTGCTCTGTGGCAGTGATTCTAAAAGCGATGCAGGTAATCTGCATGTCATTCTGAATAACACTATTACTTCACTACCTCAGCACACTTCATATGCTTGTTAGAACACAACAAAGGGTTCTACACCCCTATTGAGGCTCTCTGTAGGCCAGAAATAGTCATTTTTAATATAGATTTGCCACTAATAAATTCATATCTAAACAAATTTTTTCGAAAAATTTGGCGAATTGGCCGAATCAAATTTTTCAAAAATTTGCTCATCTTTAATTATAATGTTTTAAAGGGGCATTCCATTTTTTTTATTTGACTAGGCTACAGGGGCTGTAAATTTAGTGTAGTTCAGTGTGTGATGGTGTTCTCACAATTCTTCTGTGATTATCACCCCAATACCCAGTTCTGGCAGGTTAGTACTAAAATCCCCTTATGGTGGATAACCCCCTTTAATCTCCTCGTTTAACTTCTTTTTTCCAGAAATGGAATTGGAACTCGGACTGGACCATGCACATCACTGGACCATGCATTTAATCAATTATTTTGGGTAGGTCGTTCGTTCATGTTTGGACATTATTACAGCAGGCAGCACATGGAGTGGTTTTATTGCACCAAACTTTTCAATTAATGGACTTTTCCTTCTTTTTTCAATTTATTGGAGTGTTTTCACTGTATGATTGTTGGTGTTTGATAGCACCTCAAACACTCAGCTAATCCCCTGTACACCGGTGCCAACAGAAGATGATGTAAGCGCTGCTATGTGGCGTAAAATCACCCTGGTTACTTTACTTAGGGGTGCAATATTGCTCTTCTTCGTGATAGGCTACTTGGTGAGGAGCACAGTTTTGCATGTTGCTGATGCATATGTGTGGTTGTTGCTTGTAGTGAACGAGTCTTCTTATACTTTACTCACTTTTCAGTATGGTCCTTCATTCATTTACCATTACCTTATTTGTTACTATTATTTCATTTGCCATGATTGTTTTCATATGTACAATAGCTGTTTTTGCCCTCTACTTTTGTGCCGAGATACTGGCAATCACATACTAGAGATGGCTGCCTTGTCCTTGCTATTTTCATTTTGCATGTGCGCTACTCTCCAGTCTGCTACTGATCTTCACTGCCCGTACATGACGCACTTCCGCCCTTCCTTACCCGTACATGTACATTCATCTCCCGTACCCATTCATTACCCATTGTATGGATTTCCAAGTAATGGTGCCAGCCGGCGTTAATGTTATTCAAAAGACATGGCTCCCTTCCTTGATCCCGCCTCCTCTTGTTTCAATGATTTAATACACCTGCACAGTGATTATCTTTTTCTCACCATTTATCTATAGTATTGTAATTTTGAAATTTTGCACTATGAAGTATGCACATGGATATGCAATATGATGGTATTTTTCAAATTTTGACATAGTATGCACTATGTTTAACCCTGTTTTCTGCATTGTTTACTAACTGTTACCAATAGGATTGTGTTGCACTGTGGGATATAAATAATACTCTATGGCCATTAGTAAGTTGCTTGATAAAGGCTACATGGGCAGCTGAAACGTCGCCTTTGAATTCACTATGGAATAAAGCTACACCATGTTGTTCACCATTAATGGGAGTGTTGTAGTGATTCTTCTGCATATATATATATATATATATATATATATATATATATATATATATGTATATATATATATATATATATATATATATATATATATATATATATATAGATAGATAGATAGATAGATAGATACTGTAGATATAAAGATATAGATATATGTATTGTGTATAACACTACTTATATTATTACTACAACTTTTATTATAGGGAAACACTGAAGTCATGTCATGGTCTTCGACTTGTGTTTCAAGTCAAGAATTGCCCACTAGTGTTTTGATTCTATTTTTAACCTATTTAGGGGTTGTCTGATGTTATGGGTGTTCTTTTAAATGTGACACCTGTGACGAGTCTACACTGATCACCACTTCCATGTCAACAAAAAAAAGAATGTCTTAAACATCAAATACATTTTTGTTGTGTAACTGTCATTATTATATGGCCACAAAATATAGAATTTATTGCTTAATAAATTATGATTGTAGTTAGAAAAGGTTACAAGGACTTTTTAATTCAAAATAAATAAATAAATGACATGTAGTGAGATGTGTCAAGATTGAATCATTTTATTCATCCACAAGTCAATCAACAAAACTATAAAAATAAATAAAACATTTCATAAATTCTACTGGATAGTAGAAGGTGCAGCCCAGTTCATAAGTTTGTCTAACTCTAATGCCAATATGCATTTAAATTTCTATTAATATCAAATTAATGTCTACTCAATGTCAGGCGAGTAAATTATAGTGTGAGCTGCATACAGAGTCATATGAAATGACCGTAAACTAATTCATCTCTATAAACTAATTTTAGAAATATTGAATGCTGGTGAATTATACAGATTTTAATGAGCAGTAGTCTTAAAGGGGTACTCTGGCCCTAAGACATCTTATAACGCTTTGCCCCTCCATTCAAGCCTGTAGGAGGGGGTGTGACAGCTGCCACGCCCTCTCTCATAGGCTTGCCTTGAAGGGCAGAGCATGATGTCACACGGGGGCGGAGCCATGACGTCATGATGCTCCGGCCCCGTGATCGTGATTCATCAGACCTGGAGCGATGTTCGACCTGGAGGATGATGATAGCAGAGTGCATCATGAACAATTGTGGGGGTCCCCAGCGGTGGGACCACTGTGACCAGGCATCTTACCCCCTATCATTTGAATAGGGGATAAGATGTCTTAGGCCGGAATACCCCTTTAATTTTCTTTTCCATTTTAATACAAAATAATAATAAAAAAAACATCAAGCATAGTATTGGTAGCCGCCAGTGTGCAGCAGATCCTACAGTTACTTTGGCTGAACTGCACGCATGGCTCCTCAACCTTGCTACAGGCTCCAAACTTATCCAATCTAGCAACAGCTCACCCCACCTGTCTTTATCCCAGGTGCTTTGCAGCTGCCACTCTTGTGGTAGTGATCTTGTGTTTTCTTTGCACCTAAGACCAGCTTCTGCATATAGGCTCCCAAGTTTGGCTCAAAGGCAAACCGGTAAGTGACACAGCAGGTTGACACATGTTGGGGTGTTACACATAGTTATACATTTTGAAAGGTTATTCCTGTAATCCTAATTATTATCCTTTACTTGAAGAGTATGCACAGTCTGGATCGATAGACATAATCCCAGCACTGTGCACTGAAATGGTGTTTGTGTGGTTTTGCCATCTTTCCTGCACTGGATTAACATGTACAGTGTGCTCTTTGTGCTTGCCCGGTATAGGCTGCTACTTGGCTTTTCACAGTGCACATCAGCTTTATAGTCACAGTCTCAGCTATGGTTTTAATAGCAGTTTTTCATCAGACTAAGGCTAGAATTCCATTGAGGTTTTTTTCAGGCAAAAACACAGATAAGATTTCCCATTTTGCCCCAGGGCATTTTTTTCTGTGAAAAAACGCTGTGGCCAGATGTTAGCTGCAAATCAATAGTGAACTGCAAAATGCCAGATCCACTTGGCGTTTTTCATTTTTGAGTTTTTTTTTCCAGCTATTTTGCGCTCAGAGGCTGGTTTTCAAAAACATCCTCAAAATCCTAGTTTAGCATTTTTATCGGGAAAATCTTGGCATTTTTCTCTTATAGAATTCTGTGGGAGAGAAGAAAAAATGCCAAGAAAAACGCCATGTGGGTTTTAACTTTGGCATTTTTGCAGTCTGTTTTTATTCTTTTTTGGACTTTTTTTGCGATCCCAAAAAGTGACAGAGATACCTTTTTTAATAAAATTTCTTCTGATGCCATAAAAAAAAAAAATAAAGATACAGTAGTGATGGAAAAAATTTTTTTAACTGAATTTATAATTTTTATAACTAAATTTAGTTAATTTTTAACCAGGGATCAATTTATGTGTGCAGGCAGGACACTAAAAATGTAGCCGACAATAATAAAAATGTAGTGTGTGTGTGTTTTTCACTTTTTTTTCGACATTTTTTAGGTAGTTCTACACACTATTCGATGATGGAAGCAGTACTGGTACTATTTGACAGATCACCTTGGGTCTGTTGCACTGCCGTATATATATATATATATATATATATACACCTATTCATATTTCTTGCAGAGAGCTGTGATTGGCCAGATTGTTCCAGCCAATCACAACTCTCTGCGGGAATATGAATAGATGTATATATACGTCAGTGCATGGGACCATAGAAGAGTGGCCGGCCGCATCTATACACAATACAGGAGGATCACAGCAGGTGTCAGTGATCTTTCCTTAACTGCAGGTACTACTGTTCACAGCATAGAGCCCACTTTGCTCCATGCTCGGAGCTGTATTATCTGCATTAATAGACAGATCACAACAGGTGTCAGAAGTTATACTCACTGCAATATGTCTATTAATGCAGGTACTATAGCTCCCAGCATGGAGCTGAGTGTGCTCCATGTTGGGAGTAGTAGTACCTGCAGTTAACCCCTTAAGGACTAAGCCCATTTTCACCTTAAGGACCAGGGCATTTTTTGCACATCTGACCACTGTCACTGTCATGCGCTATTACTAGCACTGGGTTTCACTCTGCGGGAAACCTGCTGCAAGTTACACTGCCATTGATTTGAATGGGTCCACAGATAGTTTCAGATTTGTGGACTGTCCGCAGACCCATTTAACTCAATGGTAGCGTAACTCACAGCGGGTTTCCCGCTGAGGGAAACTCGCTGCTAGCTACTAGTGTGTGAATGCACCCTAAGCATTAATAACTCTGGGATGCTTTTACTTATGAATTTGATTCTGAGATAGTTTTTTTGTAGCGTATTCTACTTTAACATAGTGGTAAATTTTCACCGATACTTGCATCATTTATTGGTGAAAATTTCCAAAATTTCATGAAAACTTTGGAAATTTAGCATTTTTTTTTTAAACTTTGAAGCTCTCTGCTTGTAAGGAAAATATACATACCTAATAAATTACATATTGATCAATATGTACAATATGTTTATTTTATGTTTGGATCATAAAGTTGACATATTTTTACTTTTGGAAGACATCAGAGGGCTTTTCAAAAATTGGAATTTTTAAAGGACCAGTTCAGTTTGAAGTGGATTTGATGGGCCTTAATATTGGAAACACACCATAAATGACCCAGTTTTAAAAACTGCACCCCTCAAAGCATTCAAAATGACATTCAGCAAGCGTGTTTACCTTTTAGATGTTTCACAGGAATAGCAGCAAAGTGAAGGAGAAAATTCTAAATCTTCATTTTTTTTACACTTGCATGTTCTCGTAGACCCAGTTTTGGAATTTTCATAAGGGTTAAAAGGAGAGAAATCCCACCAAAATTTGCAACCCAATTTCTCTTGAGTAAGGAAATACCTCATATGTGGATGTAAAGTATTCGGCAGTAGAAGGGAAGGAGCGATAATGGGATTTTGGAGAGAGAGTTTTTCTGAAATGGTTTTTGGGGGGCATGTCGCATTTTGGAAGCCCCTATGGAGCCAGAACAGCTAAAAAAAAAAAAAAAAAAAAAACACATGGCAGACTATTTTGGAAACTACACCCCTCAAGGAACGTAACAAGGGGTACAGTGAGCCTTAACACCCCACAGGTGTTTGACGACTTTTCGTTAAATTTGGATGTGTAATTTTATTTTTTCACTAAAATGCTGGTTTTTCCCCAAATTTTTCATTTTTACAAGGGGTAATAGGAGAAAATGCCCCACAAAATTTGTAACCCCATTTCTCCTGAGTATGGAAATACCCCATGTGTGGACATCAAGTGCACTGCGGGCAAACTACAATGCTCAGAAGAGAAGTAGTTACACTTGGTATTTAGAAAGCAAATTTAGCTGAAATGGTTTTTGGGGGGCATGTCACATTTAGGAAGCCCCTGTGGTGCCAGAACAGCAAAAAAAAGCAGGAAAAAAAAGCCACATGGCATACTATTTTGGAAACTACACCCCTCAAGGAAGGTAACAAGCAGTACAGTGAGCCTTAACACCCCACAGGTGTTTCATAAATGTTCATTAAATTGGGATGTAAAAAGGAAAATTTCTATTTTTTACAATAAAATGCTGGGCTTGCTCCAAATTTTTCATTTTCACAAGTAGTAATGGGAGAAAATGTCACCGTAAATTTGTAAATACATATCTGGACGTAAACTGCTTTTCCGGGGGTACACCAGGTCTCAAAAGAGCAGGAGTGCAGTCAAAGGCCTTGAGCATTTACTGAGCTACCAATGGAGCCAGAACAGCGGGACCCCACTCAAGGAACGTTACATGGGGTACACTGAGTTAGTAAAGTGGGGTACAGTGGGTCATAAAATGACAAAATAGATTATGTTCCCAGAATGATGACCCAGAGCACAGCAAAAACTAAAAAATATGCCCACCCCAAACCCTATGCTCTGAATCATCATTCTGGGAATGTGCTATGTGTGGCCGTCCCCAGCCTATTGTCTCAAATGCGCACACAGCTCAGGTGGAGAGAGAGCGCTGTGCATTTGAGGCAACATAAAAAAGTCCCCGATGATAGTGGTTTTTGGGAAAAATACCACCAGAGGTCATATCAGTTTTATTTTATTTTTATTTTTTTTGATAATAGTTTTTTTTGGCAATTTAGTGGTTTACGGGGTTAAAAATTGGAATGTACTTTGGACTTGGTACATTGGGGTCAAATTATGGGAAATTAAAATGAAAAGGGAAAATTTTGTACTCCATGAAAGTGTGATACTTCCTGAGGCAGTTTTTAATGCAGAGGCCCAGATGATCGGGGGAAGTGTCACACTGAGTGGTGGTATCCTTTCATATCCCCCTCTTGTGACTCACTCTTCATTTTTTCTGGGATCGTGTGTGGGGGACGATCCTGGCACCTATAACTCCACTTCCTTGGGAACTCCGGCCTGCTCTTTCCCGGTCGCCAAAGATCAGGGCCCTTAGGACTTTTTCTTGGAACTGGAGGTATGTCCCTGTGTTGCCAGCAAACTCAGACAGTACAAAGAGTTGTACATTGCAACCTGTACCAAGTAGACCGCAACTTTTTTGTACCATACCCGTGTTTTCTGCATGGCCATGTATGGCTTTAGGATTTGATCAGAGAGATCAACTCCCCCCATATACTGATTGTAGCCCAGAATACAATCAGGCTTGAGGACTGGTGTTAAGGTACCTCGCACAGGGACAGGTGAGCTGCCGTTACCATGAATTATGGTCAGCATAAGGACATCCCTTTTATCCTTATACCTGACCAGCAACAGATTTTCATGGGTAAGGGCACGAGCTGGTGTGTGTGTGGGGGGCGTTGAAGGGTGTAGTATATGTGCTTGGTGTATACTATATGTAATGGTGTGTGATTAGAAATCACATACCGTTATAATAAAAAAAAAATATGAATAAGTGAGGTGATTTACTATTCACATCACTGGCCGGCTGGGGTGCAGAGCAGAGATGCGAGAGCTGTATACAGCCGCTCCGCATCTCTGCAATAGATAGGACGATCGCATCGGGTGTCAGGAGTGACACCATGGGCAGTACAGGTCTGTTCCATGCTGGGAGTATTAAAAAATAGAGAAAAAAAGTGAAACACACACACTTTATTAAAAATGTATTTATTTTTTTCCATCCCTACTGCGTTTATTATTTTTTTTTTTTTTAGCACCCAACAAATTTTGAAAAAAACACCAAAGGTACCCAAAGGTAAAAACGCAAGAAAAAACACCAAAGCGCAGGGTAAAAAAGTGGCAGTTTTTTTAAGCCTAAAAAATGCTATGCAAAAACCCCAGTGGAATCCTAGCCTAAAGCTTGCTGTCTGCTCTGCAGTACACAAGAAGTCGGGAGAAGACAATAGGTGCTTGAGAGAAATGTAGACAATATAAAAATTGCAGAAAAACAGTAGACAATAAAATGCTAGGAGATATGTGTCTTTAAGCAGGGAACTGGCTGCTGAAATCCCACACGAGTGGTGTAGCTATAGAGGTCGCAGAGGTCGCAATCGAGACGGGGCTCACAGCCTGGGGGGCTCGCAGAGGGTACAGTGTGTGGCAGTATTATATTCAGAGGGTACAGTGTATGCCAGTATTATATTCAGGGGTATAGTGTGTGGCAGTATTATATTCAGGGTGTGTGGTGTGTGGCAGTATTATATTAAGGGGGTACAGTATGTGACAATAATATATTTAGAGGGTACAATGCGTGGCAGTATTATATTCAGGGGGTACAGTGTATGGCAGTATTATATTCAGGGGGTGCAGTATTTGGCAGCATTATATTCAGAGGGTACAATCTGTGGCAGTATTATCTTTAGGGGGTACAGTGTATGGCAGTATTATATTCAGGGGTATAGTGTGTGGCAGTATTATATTCAGGGTGTGTGGTGTGTGGCAGTATTATATTAAGGGGGTACAGTATGTGACAATAATATATTTAGAGGGTACAGTGCGTGGCAGTATTATATTCAGGGGGTACAGTATATGGCAGTATTATATTCGAGGGTACAGTGTGTGGAAATAATATATTCAGGGGGTACAGTGTATGGCAGTATTATATTAGGGGGTACAGTGTGTGGAAATAATATATTCCGGGGGTACAGTGTATGGCAGTATTATATTCAGGGGGTACAGGTTGTTGCTGTATTATATTCAGGGAGGTACAGTGTGTTGCACTAATATATTTAGAGGTTACAGTGCATGGCAGTATTATATTCAGGTGGTACAGTATTTGGCAGAATTATAATGTGTTATAATGAATATTCTCTTTATATAGATGATGAGGATCTGCTGACAAATTAAGGAACCAATGATGTCCGGGCTTCAGACTCTGCAGAGAAGATGTAGCTGGAAGACGTCCTGGTATCTGAACCAGATAAAGAAGGAAAGGAAAGACAACAGAGAAGACATCATTCAGGTCAGTGATATCATTGTGTATTCTCCTGACTGTCCCATCAGCTGGAGTCACTTGTAAGTTCTGCAGAAATGATGGGTGACACTGTACCCCAAACTGTGACTCTCCAGCTGTTGCAAAACGGCAACTTCCATAATTCCTGAGGCTCTTCAGACATGATCGGAGTTGCAGCTTTGCAACAGCTGGAGAGCCACTTGAACTGAGGTGATTGGTGAAGGTCCCAGCAGTTACCCCCACAATAAAAATGGGCTTCTTATTTTAAAATGCCCAGGCCTATTTTTTGTCCCAGTCCAGCCCTGCCTGTTAGTCACTTAAATCACTGTGTATTCCCCTGACTGTATCCCATCAGTGCTGTAGTCACTGATATCTTTGTGCGACCGAGTGAGGGGGTCATCGGGGATTGGGGTAGCGGGTCGTTAGGTGGTAGGGGGGCCCAGGACAATTTTTTGCATCGGGGCCCTGTGGTTTCTAACTACGCCCCTGTCCCCTGCACTCTCCTGTATGGGGTCCAGTCACTCATCCCTGGCACACTCTAGCCCCCACCATCTGAGACAAGCAGAAATGACGATCCGCTCACCAGTTGAGACGGGACTTTTGAAAATTTGCACAATTTTTTTTTTATTGGTGCACATGGTGCAAAGCAAAATTCTTTTGAAAATGTGGTCTGCACTACTTTCTTAACAAATCTAGTGCAGTTTACACAAAAAATGGCAAATTCAGTTTTAGGTATCCCCCATTGTGTTTCTGCTACACTGCACCTTATACAGTTTATAATAACACATATGATACTTAAAAAATTTGCCAAGAGATTTAAAGTTCAGTCTGCATGATTGTGAGTCATGACCAGACGGTGTCAGCGGTAACTGCTCTACTTTTGTCCATTTGTTATGACTTTTTCATTTTATATGTCCCAACCTAATGAGCTAAATGTTTTCATGTCCTAATACTGGTTTCCACATAAGGCAGCTACTTGATCCATCTGTCTAATGCTTCGGTTATGTGGCTCGCTTATAGGTCTACTGCACTAAACATTCTGTAAAAATCAATAGTTTGCTCATCAAGTAGATCCCACAAGACCAATTATTTTATCAAGCGGGTATTAACATCAGCATTGAAGACTTGCTGCTCATCCAGGCGGCAACCTGTCCAAAAAGACTAATAATATGACATGAAAAAGGAGAGGAGAAAACTAAAGCACTGTAGGTTATGTTTAATACTCAGCATTACTAGTCACATTATATCTGTCAAGTATATACTGTAACAGGTACATAACCCATGATGATAAACAAATAATAACAACAAAAACAAAATGCATTCCAGTAGAAACAATATAAATAATAATTATCTGAATATCATTTTATTATGTCAAAAGTTGACATTTATACAGAGATTAATTATTTTTATGGCATAGTTTTAAATTTAGTAAAGTTGTTTATTTTGCCAAACAAGTCAATGGATGGGATTAAATACAATATTTTATGACTAATAGAGACTGAAACTAATACTCTGATCAGGTTCCATTATTAGGGCGTGTTCCCACTTAGCGTTTATGCAGCATATTTCACGCTGCGCAAAATCTGCGGCAGCAGCAGGAAATATGCTGCG
This sequence comes from Hyla sarda, assembly GCF_029499605.1. NCBI lineage: Eukaryota > Metazoa > Chordata > Amphibia > Anura > Hylidae > Hyla > Hyla sarda. The sequence goes on along the minus strand of NC_079190.1, from coordinate 373,626,966 downwards.
TATCCCTCGCTCACCATTCACACAGGGCTTTCTGGCGGCAGCCCTATGTGTGCAGTGAGTTTTGGAGGCGGGGCCGTGTGTCGGCATAACTTGAATTTGACTTTCAGGATTGTCTTGTTCCACTCTTGAAGGGGTTATCCAGGATTAAAAAAAAGCAGAGCTGATTTCTTAAAAATAATTAATAAAAAATTAGCAGCACTCTTGTCCTCAGGTTGAAGTGAATGGAGCCAAGTTAGAATTCCACACACAACCTGAGGACAGGCGTGGTACAGTTTTTGGAAGAAATTAGCTCTGTTTTTCAATTTCTTAATAACTCCTTTAAGTTTCCCAGCCATGTTTATGCCATTTTCACATACTGGTTTATGAGCCTCGTTTGGAGCCTTATGTTTTGTCTTTTTTTTTTTTTTTTCATTCATTAATCCAGTGGATTTTTTTTTTTTAATGAACTGATTTTAGAAAGTTAAACAGATTTGTAAATTACTTCTATTAAAATCTTTACCCTTCCAGTACTTTATAGCAGCTGTATGCTACAGAGAAAATTATTTTCTTTTTCAATTTCTATTTTGTCTTGCCCACAGTGCTCTCTGCTGACACCTTTGTCCGTGTCAGGAACTGTCCAGAGAAGCATAGGTTTGCTATGGGGATTTTCTCCTGCTCTGGACAGGTCCTGATACGGGCATCAGGTGTCAGCAGACAGCACACTGTGGACAAAATAAAAAAAAGAAATTTAAAAAGAAAATAATTTCCTCTGTAGCATACAGCTGCTAAAAAGTACTGGAAGAGTAATGATTTTTTAAAGGGGTTCTCCGGTGCTTAGACATATTATCCCCTATCCAAAGGATAGGGGATAAGATGCCTGATCGTGGGAGTCCAGCTGCTGGGGACCCCCGTGATCTTGCACGCGGCACCCCGTTTGTAATCAGTTCCCAGTTCGCTCCGGGTCTGATTATTGTCGATCACGGGGCCGGCGGCATGTGACGTCATGCCTCCACCCCCGTGTGACCTCATGCTCCGCCCCTCAATGCAAGTCTATGGGAGGGGGCATGACAGCTATCACGCCCCCTCCTGTAGGCTTGCATTGAGGGGCGGAGCGTGATGTCACACGGGGCGGAGGTGTGATGTCCCATGCCGTTGGCCCTATGGTCGCCGGTAATCAGACCCGGAGTGAACACGCTCCGGGGACTGATTACAAACGGGGTGCCGCATGCAAGACCACGGGGGTCCCCAGCAGCGGGACTCCCGCGATCAGGCATCTTATCCCCTATCCTTTGGATAGGGGATAAGATGTCTAAGCACCAGAGAACCCCTTTAAAAAATCATTACTCTTCCAGTACTTTTTAGCAGCTGTACGCTACAGAGGAAGTTCTTTTCTTTTTAAATTTCTTTTTTTGTCTTGTCCATCCTTTGGATAGGGGATAAGATGTCTAAGCACCGAAGTACCCCTTTAACCGCTTAAAGACTCATGGTTTTTCCGTTTTTGCACTTTCGTTTTTTCCTCCTTACCTTCTAAAAATCATAACCCTTTCAATTTTCCACCTAAAAAATCCATATTATGGCTTATTTTTTGCGTCACCAATTCTACTTTCCAGTGACATTAGTCATTTTACCCAAAAATTCACGGTGAAACGGAAAATAAAAACATTGTGCGACAAAATCGAAGAAAAAACGCCATTTTGTAATTTTTGGGGGCTTCCGTTTCTACGCAGTGCATATTTCGGTAAAAATGACACCTTATCATTATTCTGTAGGTCCATACGGTTAAAATGATATCCTACTTATATAGGTTTCATTTTGTAGTACTTCTGGAAAAAATCATAACTACATGCAGGAAAATTTATACGTTTAAAAATGTCATCTTCTGACCCCTATAACTTTTTATTTTTCCACATACAGGGCGGTATGAGGGCTCATTTTTTACGCCATGATCTGAAGTGCTTAACGATATGATGTTTGTTTTGATCTGACTTTTTGATCGCTTTTTATTCATTTTTTAATGGTATAAAAAAGTGACCAAAATACGCTTTTTTGGACTTTTGAATTTTTTTGCACGTACGCCATTGACCGTGCGGTTTAATTAACGATGTATTTTTATAGTTCGGACATTTCCGCATGCGGTGATACCACATATGTTTATTTATTTTTTTTTTATTTACATTGTTTTATTTTTTTTATGGGAAAAGGGGGGTGATTCAAACTTTTATTAGGGAAGGGGTTAAATGACCTTTATTAACACTTTTTTTAACTTTTTTTTTGCAGTGTTATAGGTCCCATAGGGACCTATAACACTGCACACACTGATCTCTTTCACAGATCACTGGCGTGTATTAACACGCCTGTGATCAGTGTTATCGGCGTTTGACTGCTCCTGCCTGGATCTAAGGCAAGGAGCAGTCATTGGTCGATCGGACACCGAGGAGGAAGGTAAGGGCCCTCCCGGTGTCCTGTAAGCTGTTCGGGACGCCGCGACGTCCCGAACAGCCCGACTGACTAGCCGGGCTTTGACCGCCGCTTCTAAAGGGTTAATACCGCACATTGCCACGATTGGCGATGTGTGGTATTAGCCGGGGGTCCCGGCCGTTGACGAGCGCCGGGACCGACGCGATGTGATGCGGGGTCGCAGCGCGACCCCGCCTCATATCGCGGGAGCCGGTGCAGGACGTAAATATATGTAATGCGTTGTTAAGGGGTTAATAGAAGTAATATATATATATATATATATATATATATATATATATATATATCCCACCGGAGTACCCCTTTAATGACTCAAAAGCTTGTGATGTCATGTAAAAATATATCCTTGGTTCTTGGTGTAAACGAGGGTACCTCCTTATTTATATCTTGAAATCTTTTGTCTAGATACATATCATGTAACACTATGCTCAACAATTTAACAGTGACTTCATTTTACAATTTTATATCAGTGGGGTCCACCAGGACACGTGTTTTATTGCAGTAACCAGCAATTAAAGAGATAATAATAAGATCATTTTAAGTAACTACCTTCCATTTGATAGCCTTGGTGATTCCTAACATAAAATTCAACAACTCAGTTTACCATGAAATAACTGTAAACAAAATGTTTTACTCCAAAAGACATCAGTGTTTTCTATGTATGTGAATATTGTTTTGACTATAAAAAATTAGGCGAGAAGATATTAGAGGTAAGGCTGGGTTCACACCAAGTTTTTCAAATATGGTAACCATATACGGTTTTCCGCAAAAAAACATATACGACTGTATCCGAAACCGTATGCATAGAGAATGCATTGTAAACCGTATTCCAAATGTTGTGTATGGTTGCATCCGTTTTGCCTCAGATACGGTTTTGCTGATTTTTCAACCGTAGGCAAAAACGCTGTCGACCACGTTTGAACCGTATGCGGTTCTTTTAACATTGTTATCCATGGGAACCGTACACAGAATTTCAGAATACGGTTGCACACATTTTTTCTAATCCGTTTTTGGAGTTGACACATGCGCAGATTGGAATTTCAATAGAACAATAGTAACTTTATTAAATTGCTGGAAAACTAATTCCAACAAAATAGCAAAACCGTTGGCAAAAACTGATGCAAACGGATAGAACCGTATGGGGAAAAACCGTATACGTTTTCATTTAGAGTCATACGGTTGTATAAGGTTGCATACGGTTTTTGCCATACCTTTTATAGCGGAAAACCGTATACGGTAACCGTATTTGAAAAACGTGGTGTGAACCCAGCCTAAGTAGGTAAGATTTTATATGGAAGATGGTTGGTTGATTTACTTTTTTATTATGTCATTTTATGAGTTTACAGATATTACAGAATCCAGCAAAAGAAGTTTTTCTACATACAAACTTTGGTCATGATAACACTCCATGGTGGTGCTCTGGATGTCATAAACCAGAGAAAGAATATTGAAGCTTTAAGACTTTGTTGATACACAGCATGAAAATAAGTAAAAAATAATAGATTTTGTTGTGAAATTCAGCTATAGGTTTTAGTCATTGCTTTGTGAAGTAGTAAATCTAAGGTTGAGGGGGTATTCCAGGAAAAAAACTTTTTTTTTTATATATCAACTGGCTCCAGAAATCTTTATCTTCCAATAATTATCAGCTGCTGAAGTTGAGTTGTTCTTTTCTGTTTGGCAACAGTGCTCTCTTCTGACATCTCAGCTTGTCTCGGGAACTGCACAGAGTAGAAGAGGTTTGCTATGGGGATTTGCTTCTACTCTGGACAGTTCCTGAGATACGTGTCATCAGAGAGCACTTAGACAGAAAACAACAACTCAACTTCAGCAGCTGATAAGTACTGAAAGGATTAAGAAGTACGTTACAAATCTGTTTAACTTTCTGGAGCCAGTTGATTCTATAGCAAACACTCAATTTATGAACACTATGCTTGTTTTCCAGTATCAAAAGTTTCAAATTTGTGCACAAGCCATTGTACATGATTTTTTTTTACTACTTTACTCCATGCTTGCAAAGTTGGGGGGGGGGGGGGGGGGGAGACAACTTAGTGTGGGGGAAAGACTTATTATATAGAGTATATGGCCTTCAACACTCTGGATTTACTACAATTTATGCATGCAAAAATTAAGAGCAATGTATCACCCCACAAATTAGCTAAAAACTAGTGTGTAAAATTGAACTCCTCTTTGATATGCCATGGACACCGGAGCATCAGAGTTCTTAATAGGATCGAAAGAATCTTGACATGAAATAAATGTCAGCAGAAAAAAATCTTGTTAAAATGTGCCACCCATTTCCAGGACAGTCTGGCCTCTTCTTCAGATGTGCTTGAGAGACCAGACAGGCCTTGAAATGTGTTGCATGTTTTAACAATTATCCCGCTTACAATTTCTCATGACAAGATTCTTATGACCCTGTTCAGAGCTCTGATGTTCCCACATCCATGGCCTCCATCGGTGAGGAGTTCCATTACATCAGCCCATGAAACAGCTTTCAAATCAGCTGATTCTCTCCTCAATTGCACAACCACTGCGTTATGTGATATTCTTAAGTAGGGGTCTCATTTACCACCCCATTGGAGCGGTCTTGGTCTGTTTTATACAATGTGCAAAATAGAGTACAATGTAGTAAATACAAATACAGCAATATTCAGCAGCGCCTAAGCTGGTACAATATAAGCATTGTTCCCATGCTGTTCTCTTTATCTGCAGCGAATGTTAAAAAAAAAAAAAAAATTACTAGCATGAATTGATATTTTTCCATAGTCATCTACTGACACTTTCAGAGTATTTCATCCATAATTTGAAGCATGCCATGAGCTGTCGTATAATAGAGATCTGTGATGTTCATTTCAGCCGTTGTGTGTTACCTTAATTAAAATATTTATCATTGGGAAAGTGAGAAAAATCAGACAGCACTTTCAAGCTCCTGCTACCGCAGAGAAGAACAGTAGTGTTGAGTGAATCGAATCTGACAAATCCGAATTCATTACGAATTTCAGGAAAAATTCAAATCGCAACAAATGTGAATATTTCCGTGATTCGATTGTGCAAATCGCTTCATTAAACTCCATTTAGTGCGGTCCAGGCTCCAGAGCATCTAAAATGGCAGATTCGCATGTGAGGACATGGGGCAAAAAATCCTGGGAAGGCAGGTAGGCGGGATGACCCTTAATCACATGCAGCATGTAGCCTATCAGCAGCCAGCCACTCCTGTCATGTCACAGCCATCTTGTGGCCAGGCACTTCAGCCTTTTATTGCAGAGAGAGAGAGAGAGGGAGAGAGAGAGAGAGAGAGAGGGATAGACAGCAATGTATGTTGATCAGAAAATTATTTTTACAGCAGCAATTAACCTCCCAGTTACATCAGTGTTCTGTTGCAGAGAAAGAGGGACAGAGAGCAGTATGTGTTGCACAGAAAAGCATTTTTACAGAAGCAGTTCACCTCCCAGTCACATCAGCGTTCTATTGCAGAGAGGGACAGAGAGCAGTGTGTTGCACAGAAAATCTTTTTTACAGCAGCGATTCACCTCAAGCCCAAATCCAGCCTAGAAGCACTGATAGGGAAGGGAGTGAGATTGAGAGAGAAAGTGCAATTTTGGGTGTAGTACACAGCGACTGTGTGCTGCAGCACTGGTGTGTACAACAATTGAAAAGCTAATAGTAGCCAGCCAGTTAGGGTGAGCAGAGCACTAAAAGCATATAGTCGTCTATTAAGTGTAACCTGTGCCTACATCTAAGTGGTGTACCATTTTGTTCCTGTTAAAGTGTTAAGGGCCTAGATACTGTGAAAGGCCAGCCAAAAGTACACACCTGCTGTTGTTGTAGACAAATACTGTTTTAAGTGTACTGGAGGGCATTGTCCTCCCCTCATAAGTGCATAACACATACGTAAATCTAAGTAGAGAAGTATGAAAGACAAAAAGGGACAATGCGCCTATCTATGTGCCGTTATCCTTATTACAAGTGACAGGTGAGGAAGCGTAAGGAATGCTCTCACCTGGTGGTGTTATGCTAAGAGCATAACACCTGTTGCAGCTTGAAGGGGCCCAACTGGTGTGGGTGAGTGGAAATCCACGGTGTGCTGCCCGGATCCACCCGTCCGGCTGGACGGTCTAAGAGTATGAGTGGTAGCGGGGAAAAAGGAATCCGATCCTGGCGCTCACCCATGCTGCAGCTGAGGAAATGATGTCAGGAGCATAAGGTAAAAGATGCACTTTATTTTGGATAAAGCAGGGACTACGCGTTGCGAGGGGACAGGCTCCCCTCTTCCTCAGGTCCAATCATAAGGGCTAGGGGGTAGGGCTTGTGTTTTAAAGGGAAAAAGCCCGTGAATTTAGGTGCTCATAATCACAGAATACACAATAATGCAAAAAAAATAGCAGACAAATACATAATATATAAGGATTGTGAGCGATACAAACATGTGGGGCACAGAATGTTACAAAGGCCCCATGTGAAAACAAAAGATAGGATACGTTCTATATTTAGTATAGTTTCATGCACCAAGTATTGGGCAGTGATACTATACGACATGGTGCACAGGAAGTCCCAGTGGTATGGGGCCATGGACAGACAGTGTGCTTAGTCGCTGTTCAGGCATGGCAGGGAAAAACCTCTGGATGGGAGACATAGGAACCGGCAATCCAAGCCCTTCCATTGAATCCAGATGATTTGAGGTGGGTACATGGTTTAGGCAGAAAATAGGCTTGCAGACCTAAGGGGGGTGGTAATGTCTATAGCTTGATATTAGCAGATGAGCTCAGTTGCCTCATTCAGACCCCTAGGGTGAAGTGTCTGGAGGGAGTAAATCCAGAACATCTCTTTTTTGTTCAGTGTTGCAGACAACAGGTCTGCAATACTGAACAAAAAAGAGATGTAACTGTAATCACTTATATGGTATGCACATCCTGTGTACAGCTGATTGTCCTGTATATAATCACTTATATTGTATACGGATTCTTTATAGTATACTGGTCTGTATATAGTGGTTTTATTCAGTACATTATGGCGGTATTATCCAGTTATTGTGTGGTGGTATATATTTGCTCCTTGTATACCAGTATTATTGGTCATTAAAATTTACCTACGTTAAAGTGTTTCTTACATATATAAATTTTAATTTATTGTGTGTGGGATTTGGGTGGAATAGGAGTGTGGCAGAAGATTGACGAGCTGCAGAGCCTAGCAGGGGCCCTTGCCTTTTTTTTGGTCCGGGGGCCCCGAGTGTTGTCAGTCCGCCCCTGGGGGGAGGGGAGGGAGGGGGTATAATTAACCCCTTAAGGACTCAGCCCATTTTGGCCTTAAGGACTCAGACAATTAAATTTTTACGTTTTTGTTTTTTTCCTCCTCGCCTTCTAAAAATCATAACTCTTTTATATTTTCATCGCCAGACTAGTATGAGGGCTTTTTTTTTGCATGACCAGTTGTCCTTTGTGATGACATCACTCATTATATCATAAAATGTATGGCGCAACCAAAAGACACTATTTTTGTCGGGAAATTTAAAAGAAAAACACAATTTTGCTAATTTTGGAAGGTTTCGTTTTCACGCCGTACAATTTATGGTAAAAATTACATGTGTTCTTTATTCTGAGGGTCAATAGGATTAAAATGATACCCATTATTACATACTTTTATATTATTGTTGTGCTTAAAAAAATCACAAACTTTTTAACCAAATTAGTACGTTTATAATCCCTTTATTTTGATGACCTATAACTTTTTCATTTTTCCGTATAAGCGGCGGTATGAGGGCTGATGTTTTGCGCCATGATCTGTACTTTTTTTTGATACCACATTTGCATATAAAAAACTTTTAATAAATTTTTTATAAATTTTTTGTAATAAAATGTATTTAAAAAGTAGCAATTTTTGACTTTTTTACGTTCATGCCGTTCACCATACGGAATCATTAACATTTTATTTTAATAGTTCGGACATTTACGCACGTGGCGATACCAAATATGTCTATTAAATTTATTTTTTACGCTTTTTGGGGGTAAAATAGGAAAAATATGACGTTTTACTTTTTTATTGGGGGAGGGGATTTTTCACTTTTTTTTTACTTTTAATTTTACATTTTTTTACATTTTTTTTTTACACTTGAATAGTCCCCATAGGAGACTATTCATAGAAATACCATGATTGCTAATACTGATCTGTTCTATGTATAGGACATAGAACAGATCAGTGCTATCGGTTATCTTCTGCTCTGGTCTGCTCAATCTCAGACCAGAGCAGAAGATGCCGGGAGCAGGAAGGAGGAAGGTGAGGGGACCTCTATGCGGCGTTCTGAATGATCGGATCCCCGCAGCAGCGCTGCGGGCGATCAGATCATTCATTGAAATCGCGTACTGCCGCAGATGCCGGGATCTGTATTGATCCCGGCATCTGAGGGGTTAATGGCAGACGCCCGCGAGGTCGCTAGCGTCAGCCATTGCCGGCAGCCGGGATCAGCCGGGCATGACACGGACATCGCTCCAATGCCCGCGGTTATGTACAGGACGTAAATGTACGTAAAAGTACCACCGCACCAGGACATACATTTACGTCCTGCGTCCTTAAGGGGTTAAGGGGGGGGGGTGTGTGTGGGGGGATGCCAAACAAAGGGTCCGCCTGGGTGCCAAATTCTCTAGGTACGCCCCTGGATAGGGGTACTCACCTGTGTAACTTGAATGTGAACCAGTGGCAGCTCATAAGTGACGCCTGCCGTTTGCTCAGGCCCTTTGAGGAAGCCACATTATTAGTAAGTCGCCAGGATTATGGGATGAATAAAGTCAACTGCTTAATATTTTACAACACGTGTTGGAAACGATGGCTGGTCAGGGCACTGGAGACCTGGCGCCTACATCTCATGGCCACATGAGTCCTGTGGGGGCTGAACCGGAGGAGGAAGAGGGGGAGGGGCACAGTGGAGCACAGTTTAGGTTTCACCAAATGGGCAGCTTTTCTAGTAATCTGACAGAATAGGAGGAGCAGGAGCAGCCAGAGGAGCTAGAGGATTATGAGGAATTTGAGACAGAGGACCCAGACACACCATGGCAGTATGCAGTGGAGATGGAGGCAGGGAGTCCCTCCGAGTCACTTGAACAAATGGCACGATACATGCTCACTTGCTTGTGTAGTGACAGCCGAATTGTCACCATTCGGCAGCGGGATGACTTCTGGAACTCCACCTTATTGTACCCTCTCTACTCCCACAAAATAGGGGTCGTTTTTTCACCCACTGAGAGGGAGGACAAATTGACCTACTACAGAAGCATTCTATGTAGTCAGTTGGCCGATGCCTATCTGCGCCATCGTCCATCCTTTCACAGGTCTGATTCGGGGGTGCCCCCTGCGCTCACCTTCCACTACCATGGCTGCTGGGGAGGGGTGGGATGGCAGGAGCAGTACCAGCTCCATCAGCAGCAGCCTAGGTCTACAGTCGCTGATGAGTAGCTTTCTTCAGCCACATAGTGAAGCAACTCATCAGCAGCAGGTACACCTGGAGCAGGACCTGAACCAGCAGGTGGTGGCATACCTTGACATGCCCATGCCAACACATCATAAAGATCCGCTGGACTTCTGGGCAGCCAAACTTGATTTGTGGCTGCAACTAGCAGAGTTTGCCCTGGAAAAACCTGATGCCTCAGAGTAGATTTACCATGGTGCCACACCATCACTTCACAAATATGGATAGTGCCAAACAGATTTAAGGCGCTGCTCCCCAGTTACAAACATCAGACCTTTTTTCACCCACCTTTGTTACCGGGTACTGGTATTGCCACCCACCACACCACTCTGTCACCGGGTCACTTTCAGGACTCCTGATGCTGCCTCTGCCACCTCCAGGCTGTCTCATTCAGCCACTATATTGTCTCTTCTCATTCTTCAGCCAACTCCAGGCTGTGACATTCAGACACTATATGGTCACTTCATGCTGCCACAAACTCCAGGCTGTGCAATTCAGCCACTATATGGTCTCCTAATGCTTCAGCCAACTCCAGGCTGTGCCATTCAGACACTATATGGCCACCTCCTGGCTCTGTCATTGTGCTGCCATGTGACATGTGACTCCTTGTTATATCTGGTCCTTTGTACCCACATACCAGGGCCCGGGACACTAAAACTTGGGAGTTAAAATTTCAATTTCAAAATCCTCAATTTCAACATCTTAAATTTCTATTTAAAAATCTTACATTTCAATGGTCTTCTCATGCTTCTGCCAACTCTAGGCTGTGCCTTTCAGACACTATATGGTCTCCTCATGCTTCAGCCAACTCCAGGCTGTTTCGTTCAGCCACTATATGGTCTAATCATGCTTTAGCCACCTCCAGGCTGTGTCATTCAGCCAATATATGGTTTACTGATGCTGCTGGGCCTGGGGCGAAAACATTTTTTATGGTAGCACTACCATAAATCTTCAATTTCAATTTCAAAATTCATCTTTTAATTTTAGGGATTGTGAAGCCCTAGTGTCTACTCATGCTGCTGCCAACTCCAGGCTGTGCCATTCAGACACTATATGATCTCCTCATACTGATGCCACTTCCAGGCTCTGTCATTGTGCTGCCATGTGACATGTGACTCCTTGTTATATTTGATCCTTTGAACCCACATGCCGGAAGTTAAAATTGCAATAGAAAAATCCTCAATTTCAATTAAAAAATCTTACATTTCAATGGTCTCCTCATACTTCTGCCAACTCCGGGCTATGTCATTCAGACACTATATTGTCTCCTCATGCTTCCGCCACCTCCAGGCTGTGTCATTCATCCAATATATGGTTTACTGATGCTACTGGGCTTGGGCTTAACATTTTTTATGGTAGCACTAGATACCATAAATCTTCAATTTCAATTTCAAAATTCATCTTTTAATCTTAGGGATTGTGAAGCCCTAGTGTTTACTTCTGCTGCTGCCAACTCCAGGCTGTGCCATTCAGACACTATATGGTCTCCCCATGCTGCCACAAACTTCAGGCAGGCATTTAGCCACTATATTGTCTCCTTGTACTGATGCCACCTCCAGGCTCTGTCATTGTGCTGCCATGTGACTCCTTGTTATATTTGGTCCTTTGAACCCACATGCCGGGGCCCGGGACACTAAAACTTGGGAGTTAATATTTCAATTGAAAAATCCTCAATTTCAATTTAAAAAACTTAAATTTCAATGTTCTCCTCATGCTTCTGCCAACAATTTTCTGTTCTCCCCTTAGGAGTAAAAAAAAGCTAGCTACAGCTCTGAATGTAATGCACATCATGTAACAATGTTTAGCACTTATCTGATCATTGTTATAAGAGCCTTGTAGTTTGCAGACTTTGTTTAAAGATGTTTTATAATTTATGAAACGTGACTTGTAAATTTCATAGATAACCATAATTAAACATTCTAATAGGCTATAGATAAATAAACACTTATTTACATAAATAAAAAGCTACGCAGCGGTCTGGATTGGAGTGTGAATGCAGGAGATATGAAGAAGCTTGGATATGAAGAATGCTGTAGAAGTGACACTAATGTGAAGAAATTCGTACAAAAACATCATAGGTGTCCATAGCCATTAAATAATTTTATTAAAGTGCTGATTTGACTCTTAGTAAGGTTTGTGTTTATAATGTGAAATTGTCCAAAACATTTTATCATGTTTTATTCAGGCTTCAGTTTTCGAGAACTTTTGTAGTTTTCAGACTTTTTTTTAACCCCTTAAGGACTTTGCCCCTTTTCACCTTAAGGACTCTTAGTTATCATTCTGATTCTGAGATTGTTTTTTCGCGACATATTCTACTTTAACATAGGGGTAAATTTTTGTGGTAACTTGCATCCTTTCTTGGTGAAAAATCCCCAAATTTTATGAAAAAATTGAAAATTTTGCATTTTTCTAACTTTTAAACTCTCTGCTTGAAAGGAAAATGGATATTCAAAATAAAATAAAATAAAAAATTTGGTTCACATATACAATATGTCTACTTCATGTTTGCATCATAAAATGTATGAGTTTTTACCTTTGGAAGACACCAGAGGGCTTCAAAGTTCAGCAGCAATTTTCACATTTTTCACAAAATTTTCAAACTCACTATTTTTCAGTGACCAGTTCAGTTTTGAAGTGGATTTGAAGGGTCTTCATATTAGAAATGCCCCACATATGACCACATTATAAAAACTGCACCCCCAAAAGTATTCAAAATGACATTCAGTCAGCATTTTAACCCTTCAGGTGTTTCACAGGAATAGTAGCAAAGTGAAGGAGAAAATTCACAATCTTCATTTTTTACACTCGCATGTTCTTGTAGACCCAATTTTTTTATTTTTGCAAGGGGTAAAAAGGAGAAAATTTTTACTTGTATTTGAAACCCAATTTTTCTCGAGTAAGGACATACCTCATATGTCTATGTAAAGTGTTCGGCGGGCACAGTAGAGGGCTCAGAAGGGAAGGAGCGACAAATGGTTTTTGGGAGGCATGTCACCTTTAGGAAGCCCCTATGGTGCCAGAACAGCAAAAAAAAAAACCACATGGCATACCATTTTTGAAACTAGACCCCTCGGGGAACATAACAAGGGGTAAAGTGATCCTTAATACACCACAGGTGATTCACGACTTTTGCATATGTAAAAATTTTTTTTTTTCCTAAAATGTTTGGTTTCCCAAAAGTTTAACATTTTTAAAAAGGGAAATAGCAGAAAATACCCCCAAAACTTTAAGCCCAATTTCTCCCGATTCAGAAAACACCCCAAAGGGGGTTGAAAAGTGCTCTGCTGGCGCACTACAGGTCTCAGAAGAGAAGGAGTCACATTTGGCTTTTTGAAAGCAAATTTTGCTCTGGGGGCATGCCGCATTTAGGAAGCCCCTATGGTGCCAGAACAGAAAAAAAAAAAAAAAACACATGGCATGCTATTTTGGAAACTAGACCCCTCGGGGAATGTAACAAGGGGGTAAAGTGAGCCTTAATACCCCACAGGTGTTTCACGACTTTTGCATATGTAAAAGATTTTTTATTTTTTTTTCCTAAAATGCTTGTTTTCCCCAAAATTTTACATTTTTAAAAAGGGTAATAGCAGAAAATACCCCCCAAAATTTGAAGCCCAATTTCTCCCGATTCAGAAAACACCCCATATGGGGGTGAAAAGTGCTCTGCTGGCGCACTAAAGGTCTCAGAAGGGAAGGAGTCACATTTGGCTTTTTGAAAGCAAATTTTGCTCTGGGGGCATGCTGCATTTAGGAAGCCCCTATGGTGCCAGAACAGCAAAAAAAAAAACACATGGCATACTTTTTTGGAAACTAGACCCCTCGGGGAATGTAACAAGGGGTTAAGTGATCCTTTATACCCCACACATGTTTTTCACAACTTTTGCAAATGTAAAAAAAAATATTTAAAATGCTTATTTTCCCAAAAATGTTAACATTTTTAAAAAGGGCAAAAGCAGAAAATACCCCCCAAAATTTGTAACACAATTTCTCCCAAGTACGGCGATACCCCATATGTGACCCTAAACTGTTGCCTTGAAATACGACAGGGCTCCAAAGTAAGAGCGCCATGCGCATTTGAGGCCTAAATTAGGGACTTGCATAGGGGTGGACATAGGGGTATTCTACGCCAGTGATTCCCAAACAGGGTGCCTCCAGCTGTTGTAAAACTTCCAGCATGCCTGGACAGTCAGTGGCTGTCTGGTAATACTGGGAGTAGTTGTTTTGCAACAGCTGGAGGCTCCGTTTTGGAAACAGTGGCGTACCAGACATTTTTCATTTTTATTGGGGAGGGGAGGGGGGCTGTGTAGGGGTATGTGTATATGTAGTGTTTTTTACTTTTTATTTTATTTTGTGTTAGTGTAGTGTAGTGTAGTGTTTTTAGGGTACAGTCGCACGGGCAGGGGTTCACAGTAGTTTCTCGCTGGCAGTTTGAGCTGCGGCAGAAAATTTGCCACACCTCAAACTTGTAGCCGGATACTTACTGTAAACCTCCGCCCATGTGAGTGTACCCTGTACGTTCACATTGGGGGGGGGGGGGGGGCATCCAGCTGTTGCAAAACTTCAACTCCTAGCATGCGCTGACTGAATTTGTAACCTAACTGAGTGTTTCACAATCAGTGTGCCTCCAGCTGTTGCAAAACTACAACTCCCAGCATGTATGCTGGGAGTTGTAGTTTACAACAGCTGGAGGCACACCGGTCGTGAAACACTGAGTTAGGTAAAAAAAAGACTCTGAGTTTCACAACCAGTGTGCCTTCAGCTGTTGCAAAACTACAACTCCCTGGTTGAACTTGATGGACGTATGTCTTTTTTCAACCTTACTAACTATGTAACTCTCAGCAGTTACCGACAGCCAACGGGCATGCTGGGAGTTGTAGTTAAGCAACCAGAAGATGCACCACTACAACTCCCAGCATGCACTTTGGCTGTTTGTGCAAGCTGGGAGTTGTAGTTATACAACAGCTGAAGGTACACTTTTCCATAGAAAAAATGTGCTTCCAACTGTTGCAAAACTATAAGTCCCAGCATGCCCATAAGGGAATGCTGGGAGTTGTGGTGGTCTGCCTCCTGCTGTTGCATGAGCAGGAGGCTCTCACTCACCTCCTACTGCTGCTCCTGCACACATGTCAGTCCCTCATCGCCACCGCTCCTGGGGCCCCGATCCCAACAGGGACGCCGAGGATCGGGGTCCCCAGCTGCCGGGGTCAACTTCCTGCACCCGCTCACGTCCTCCGGAAGAGGGGCGGAGCGGGTTGCGGGAGTGACAAACGCAGCAGGTGCCCTGATTGGTCGGCCGGTAAACCCCTGCTCACCCCTGCTGGCTATGGCTGTTTGAGGCCATCAGAGACGGCCCCGAACAGCCTGTAATTCCGGGTCACTGGAGACCTGATTGACCTGGAATCCGCTGCAGATCGCTGGGCTGAATTGTCCAGCGATCTGCGGCCATCACCGACATGGGGGGACATAATGACCCCCCTGGGCGATATTCCGCAATGCCTGCTAAACGATTTCAGCAGGCATCGGGCTCCGGTCCCCAACCGGCTAGCGGTGGGGACCGGATTTCCCAAGGGCGTATGGATACTGCGTCCTGAAGAGGTTAAAGACATTTTATAATTTATGAAAAGTGACTTGTACATTTTTTTATATATTTAAAATAATTTAAATAAATAATTGCTATACATAAAAGCCAGGTAAGAAGTCCAGAATGGAAGGTAACTTTTGTCAGTACATTCTCATGGCATGAAGGACATTTCCAAAAAATCTGCATGTCGTACTGAATAACCGTATTATTTCACTAACCCAGCACTATGCGTATTATGGCAAGGCAAAGTGTTCTACACCGCTATGGAGGCTCTCTGTAGCCCAAAATAGCTATTTTTAAAAGCGATTCGCCGCAAATAAATTCGTATCAAACCACATTTTTTCGGAAAATTCGGCAAATCGTCCGAATCACATTTTTAAAAAATTTTCTCATCTCTAATGAACAGTAACAGCAGTTTCAATAAATATTAAGCAAGAAATTCCTCCCCCCCGAGGTCTCAACCATGATAAAACAGTATTGAATTAGAATGTTTTTCTGTTATGCACTAGGAAAGAAATTAGTAAGGGTTTGCATTAATTGAAATCCAGTTCTCCGTGTATATCAATTCCATTTTATCCCACAGGGAATGACTGCAGTAAGGGAGTCACAAAGCAACAGATTAATCCAAACATTGCCGGTGACAGAGACAAATTGAGACTTTAAAGCTTCCTGTGAGATAAATTGCTATTAAAAACCTGTTCTATCATATCCAATAATGACTTCAGAAAGTGTCTGTTCAATAATATTTTTCCTGACAGGATATTTTTTTTTTTTTTTTAAGCTAGACAGACAGATGGGTTAAAGCTGGGTGGGTGATTACTGTAATTGTAGTGTGCTGTGCAATATTCCATTATATCATCCAGTTGCTAAGTTACACCAAGGATACTACAACTCCTTATGATTGGTGCGACAGCTTGGTTATGTTGTTCTTTTTTCTAAGGTCATTAATATTGCAATTCAGAGCAAATGAGCAGTAATACAAATTGGGGCCATTATCAGCTGTATTGATTTTTTTTTCCAGCAAATATATAACCGAAAATTGCCAGAATCATGTATTTCTACAGGCAAAGACTACAATGGGAAGAATTATTGCTTATAGCGCAGTTTAATATATCTATGAATGCTTGTGACTTTAATCATTGTTAATTTTCATCTAGTTGTTGTGAAATGTTTAAATGTCTATTGTTTTAGCTCACACTCATGTTTGCATGTTCTAAACCTGGATTGTTAATATAGCGACCATATTGATCATTTTAATAGATGGGGACGATTAAGACAATTTTATGGATAAGTTGATTTTGTGGCTTGCTTGAGCTGCCTAATTTCAAGTCCATAACAAAAAAGAGAAAAAAAAATAATGGTTAGAATATTAAAAAACTAAAGAAACCTTCCCATCTTTCCCATCCTTCTTTTTATCTTTATTTGCATAATCTATGCCAGTGGTCCTTAACCCAGTCCTCAAGGACCACCAACATCCCATGTAAATGTTATCTCTTTTTTGTTTTTGTTTAAGATGGAAGATGGGAACCCTTTTATTATATTTTAATTCTATGTACTGTATTTTGATCAAAGTATCAGCCAATATCTTGAGTTTGTTATTATTATGTATACAGGATGCAGTCTAGCATAGTTACAGTATGATGAAGAAAAGGGAGACACTGTGAGGTAAGGTGTACTTACAGAGAGTTTGTGCCTACTGAACGCTCACACGACCAGAAACCATATAAGATAGGGTCAGGGACTTATAATAGAATATCAGGCAGACTAGATAACGCCAGTATGGGGCTGGTGGGGATGGGTGCTGCATGGAGGGTGCAGGTGTACTAGGGCTTTCCGGGGCTGGTTCTGAGGAATCAGCTCGACGGCTGCCCCGATGTGACCTGATCCCTCCGGGTCTCGCCACGAGGCTGAGAGGGTCTAGAGCCGAGGTACTTTTGTGCCTCGGGGAGTGGTGACCCCGAGGAGCCGAAACTCACTGGGAATACTGGCTCACTGAGTTGAAGCACGGGCACCATAATCTCTTCACCTTGTGGCACTCACCTTTTGATTCCCGGCCTTCTGGCTAGGATCAGAGAAATTTTTATAGATCCGGCCGTATGTCCGGGCAGTATATCTGCACACATTCACTTATTTATTTATTTTTGTCTCACTGTGTCACTTTTTGCGTGTTGTGTGTTCACAGGATTTGTCAGGATGTGGTAGCCCTTCTGGGTGTCCCTCCTGGCGGTCTAGGGGAGGAGTGTGTGTGGCCATTAGGTTCCGCACCTCCCTGCAAACACCCCGGGTACTCCTGCTTTGGCAGGGTACCTACCGTTATCGGCTCTGCGGGCAGATACCTTGGCTAACGCCAAGGGGGATGCCGGGAGCATTTGTGGTCCCCTAGTAGCTTCGGCGAAAAGGGACATCGAACCTGGAACCTCGCAGGTCCCTTTGGGTCTGGAGGCGAAGGGTAAGGTTTTTTGGGGGGCCTCTCTCCTATCGGAGAAGGGCTTGCGATAGACCGCATCCTTTGTGCACATTTTTTTTAGTGTAACACGTTTGCACTTTTTCTTGCACTTTGGGTGAATCGAGAGCACGTTCCTCGGCTTTAGATAAAAAAATAATAATCAGGCAGACTAGATGGGCCTAACAGGTCTAAGCTGCCAACCCATTATATGATTCTATGTTTTTAAATATATTACACATATCTGTCTAATGATGATGACTACTGTATCTTATTGGTTGGTCATGCTAAAGTCCTGTGTTTAGTACATTGTGTGGTTCCTGACCACAACAAACAATGGGCCACCATGCCATTACTCTTAGCACAGCTTACCCAAGCACCATGGTTTTGCATTCCATGGTATGCGATGCCAATAGTGTAGCATTTACAGAAATAGTGTAGAGCACTGCCAATACAGTTGATGGACACTACATATGTAGTAGGTACAGGATAGTGCAGCTAATCTAATAATATGAATGTGCTATTAGCCAGTATTGTGCACTATCTGTAATTATGTAAGTGGCATATTTTTATCTATGTGCAGTTAGAATGCCATCCTAAAGGTCAATAGATGTATGAGTGGATGTTCTTCAATATTACATTGTGGCTTGTCTTAAACTCATTTTATATTTAATATGTCCACATATCAAAATACTCTACTCTTCTGTTAGACCAATATAAAAAGATACACCCTCATTTTCTAATTTTAGTTTAGTCCAGACTTAGAAACCTATCTTCTGCCAGTGATGTATGCTTTATTCTCATCCTTGTCAGCTTGTTAAAATGTTAAACACATGGTTCATCAGTGTCAGGGCTGTTTCCAACCTTGCCATTGTCGTTATGATAAATCCTTTTAGAGTGAAGCATCATAATAGGAGAAACTCCTTTCACAGTCATTGACATTTCTACTCTCTCCACTTATGCTCATTCATGTCAGTGGATGAGAATAGAGATGAGCCAATTTTTGAAAAAAAAATTGTCTGATTCGCAGAATTTTCCCAAAAAATGTGTTTCGGTCCGAATTTATTTGTGGCGAATCACTATTAAAAATGACTATTTCTGGCCTACAGAGAGCCTCAAAAGGGGCTCTTTTTGAGGCTAAAACACACATAGACACCCTGGGTGCTGGGTTAGTGTAATAATACTGTTATTCAGTATGACATGCAGATCAGAGGCATCGCTATTAGAATCACTTTTGCAGAACGGCACAATGACAGTGCCTGGAGATGGCATCAGTATGAGGAGACCATATAGTGGCTGAATGACACAGCGTGGAGGTGGTGGCAGCATGAGGAGACCATGTAGTGGCTGAATGACACAGCGGGGAGGTGGTGGCAGCAGGATGAGACCATATAGTGGCTGAATGACACAGCGGGGAGGTGGTGGCAGCAGGATGAGACCATATAGTGGCTGAATGACACAGCCTGGAGTTGGTGGCAGCATGAGGAGACCGTATAGTGGCTGAATGACACAGTCTGGAGTTGGCAGCAGCATGAGGAGAAAATATAGTGGCTGAATGACACAGTCTGATGGTGGTAGAAGCATGAAGAGACCATATAATGGCTGAATGACACAGCGTGGAGTTGAGGCAGCATGAGGAGAACATATAGTGGCTGAATGACAGTGCCTGGAGGTGGCGGTAGCATGAGGAGACCATAAAGTAACTGACTGATGCAGCCTGGAGTTGGCAGCAGCATGAGAAGAACATGTAGTGGCTGAATGACACAGCCTGGAGTTTGTGGCAGCATGAGGAGACCATATAGTGTCTGAATGACACAGCCTGGAGGTGGCAGCAGCATGAGGATAACATATGGTGGCAGTGTGAGACAGCTTGGAACTGGCAGCAGCATGAGGAGAACATACTGTATATGGGTCTGTATTTGCAAAATTGAAAGTGTTATGATTTTTAGAAGGGAAGGAGGAAAAAACAAAAGTGCAAAAACAAAAATAGGCTGAGTCCCTAAGGGGTTAATTCCCTTCTTGGCAAGTGTTGCTTGCCCTAAAAAGGGCGGCCCCACACAGGAACCTCTCCCTATTTCCCCCTACAAACACTGCCATTTGCCAGGGTTTTTAAGTGGAAATAGGGATTGGTACCTGTGTGGGGCTGCACTTTTTAGACGAGTAACACTTTCCTGAAAAAAGAGGAAGGGAACAATGTATTGTCCATTGTAGCAGGTGGCGGGAAAATCTTCCCCTGTAGGGCTCTACTCTCGCCCTATTAATTCCCTTCTTTGCAATTGTTACTCATCCCTAAAAAGGGTGGCCCCACACAGGAAACTCTCTATTTCAACCTAAAAACCCTGGGAAATGGCAGTGTTCGTAGGGGGACATAGGGAGAGGTTCCTGTGTGGGGCCGCCCTTTTTAGGCGGAGTAACACTTGCCAAGAAGGGAATTAATAATGCGAGAGTAAGGCCTTACAGGGCATGTTTTTACCCCCACCAGTTACAATGGACCATACGTCGTTCCCTTCCACCTTTTAGAGGTATTTGCATCACATCAATGCTTGGTAGTGTAGGTGGCACATGGTGTTTTTTTGCACACCTTTCCTTTTGTTTAATTTAAAAAAAAAATGTTGGTCCTTATATTTTATCCTAAGCATATCATTAAAAGTTACATTTTACCTAATGCATATCTTCAATACTTACTTGTGGTCTGATGCAGAGGAATGGCTGTAACTGGGTATAAGTGCCTTAAATTTGTTTAGAATTATCCATATTTTTGAAGTGTTGGTGTGGCACCATGGTCAATCTACTCTGATGCATCAGGCATTGGTGGGTGGAAATCCCGGCTGACCCATGCCTGATTAATCTTCACAAGGGTCAGTCTCTCCAGATTTTTCGTGGACAGATGTGTTCTCCTTGGTGTTACTATGGCCCCCCGCCGCCCTAAACCCCCGCTCTGATGGTACACTACTGGCCAGCCAGGACAGATTTTCCAGGGCAAACTCTGCTTGTTGTGGCCACAAATCAAGTTTGGCTGCTCAGAAGTCCAGCCGATCTTCAAGGTATGTTGGCATGATCAAGTCAAGGTATGCCACCACCTGCTGGTTCAGGTCGTACTCCAGGTCTACCTGCTGCTGATCAGTTGCTTCAGCAGGCTGCTGCTGATGTAGCTGGTACTGCTCCTGCTACCCCACCCCTCCCCAGCAGCCATGGTAGTGGAAGGTGAGTGCAGAGAACCCCCCCGAGTCAGACCTGCGAGAGGATGGACGATGGCGCAGATAGGCATCAGTCAACTGACTAAGTAGGATGTCTCTTTAGTAGGTCAGTTTGTCCTCCCTCTCAGTGGGTGTAAAAGTGGCCCCCATTTTGTGCCGGTAGCGAGGGTCCAATAAGGTGGGGAGCCTGAAGTCATCCCGCTGCCGAATGGTGACAATTCGGTGATCACTACGCAAGCAAGTGAGCATGCATCGTGCTATTTGTGCAAATGACTCGGAGGGACTCCCTGCCTCCATCTCCACTGCATATTGCCACGGTGTGTCTTGGTCCTCTGTCTTCCCATCCTCATAACCCTCTAGCTCCTCTAACTGCTCCTGCTCCTCCTCTCCTGTCAGATGACTAGAAAAACACCCATTTCAAGAAACCTAAACTTTGCTCCACTGTGCCCCCTCCTCCTCCAGTTCAGCCCTCACAGGACTCATGTGGCCGTGAGATGTAGGCGCCATCGTTTCCAACACGTGTTGTAGTTGATGAAACAGTGGAATGATGTTGTTCATCCCATAATCCTGGCGACTGACTAATATTGTGGCTTCCTCAAAGAGCCTGAGCAAACAGCAGGTGTTACGTATGAGCTGCCACTGGTTGACATTGCATTTACACAGGGGAGTCTCCCTATCCGATTGGATCATCAAGAAATCGGTGATGGCTTTTCTCTGTTCATATACTCGGTCCAACATATGGAGGGTGGAATTCCAACGTGTGGAAACGTCGCAAATCAGACTATGTTGGGGGATGCTGCAGCTCAAGGAGGGTGGTCTTTGCGGTGTACAAGTGGCTGAAGTGCATGCAAAGTTTCCTTCCCATTGTTGGGATGTCTTGCAGATGGGGGGAACACTTCAGGAACTGCTTGACAACCAGATTGAACACGTGTGCCCTCCTCGTCGCAACGCAGATAAGATGTTGTTCCCGTTGTCGGTCACCATGGTTCCCACTTCCAGTGTTCGTGTAGTAAGCTATGATTACATTTCTTGATGAATGACTTTTAGCAGTTCCTCCCATGTGTGACTCCGTTCGCCAAGGCAAACCATGTGAAGAACAGCGTGACACCGCCGTGCCCTTCACACATGGTATACTGGAGGGGCACTGAGACTTGTCCGTGCAGTAGAGGCTGAGGACACGGAGGAGGATGAGGATGCATTATGTTGACGCTGCATAGGTTGACACAGGGCCGTGGTGCCAACTTTGGGACCCTGGCTACGCTTCACCTTCTGCCGACACATCTTGCATGCGGCCATGTTTACCTCCTCCAGATGCTTGATACAAAACTGACCCACTGCCAAGTAGCTGATTTTCCCACCAACAGTACACACCGATTGACTGCTTCTGCCGCCGACTCCAGGAACCCCTGTTTCACTACCTCCTGGGAAGATATGCTGCAACCAAGCAGGTGGTCTACCCCGGGCACGTTAGACTCCAGACTTTCCACTTTTGCCACCATGCTGACTGCCAACCATGCTACCACTTTGCAGGCTTAGCTGCTGCTTCATAAGCAACCTGCAACCCTCTTCTCCTGATGATGATGATGCCCCTTCTGCACCCAGCTCCCAAGTGCGATCGGCTTCATCATCATTGAATTGTGTCTGCATGTAACTTGTGTCCTCTTCAGGTTCCTCAACAGTGTGCTTCAGGAGCCTGAATGCTCGCAACACCATCTCCCACACTACTCTCCTCATTACTACTTCCCTGCCCAGCGGAGGAAGCGGCGGATGTCTCCTCCACTTCTTGGCTGGGAAGTAGCTGCTGACTGTCCTCTAGATCTTCCTCACTAAATAGTGGAGCTAACCCACATACTTCTGTGGGGGAGTGAACAGCATAGGACCGAGGCAATGGGAGGACAGGGACTGCTCCCGGGCCATGCCAACTGAGGGTTGTGTCTGAGGAACCCACCGACTGTTGACTGGGGGTGTCAGATGTCACTTGTGATGAAGTGGATGAACGTGTTAACCAACTGATGACGCAGATGGTTCTGGGCGAGACATGATCGCTAGCTGATACAGGGAACTGCTTGATAGATTTAGGCCTCTAACACTCCTCTGTGCACATCCTGGCACTTCTCTGCGTATATGAGGGGAGTACAATATGCTCAACTACACTAAAACCAGTATTTGTTTACAACACTAGCCGACTGGCTTTTGACTGGCCTTTCACAGTATCTAGGCCCTTGAGACTTTAATAGGAACAAAATTGTACACCCCTTAGATTTACATGTGTGGTATGCACTTATGAGGGGAGGACAATGCGCTCCAATACGCTTAAAAAAATATTTATGTACAACACCAGTCGGTGTGTACTTTTGGCTGGCCTTTCGCAGTATCTAGGCACTTAAGACTTTAACGGGAAAAAAGTAGTACACTACTTAGATGTATGTATGTGGTATGCACTTATGAGGGGAGGACAATGCGCTCCAGTATGCTTAAAAAAGTATTTATGTACAACACCAGCCGGTGTATACTTTTGGCTGGCCTTTCCCAGTATCCAGGCCCTTAAGACTTTAACAGGAACAAAGTAGTACACCACTTAGATGTACGTATGTGGTATGCACTAAGGAGGGGAGGACAATGTGCTCCAGTACGCTTAAAAAAGTATTTGTGTACAACACCAGCAGTACACACCAGTGCTGCAGCACACATTCGCTGTGTACTACATCCAAAATTGTCTCTCAATCTCACTCCCTTTCCTCTCAGTGCTTCTATGCAGGATTTGGGCTTGAGGTGAATCGCTGCTGTTCTGTGCAACACAATGTACAACACAATGCTCTCTGTCCCTCTCAATAGTAAAAGTAATAGAACGCTGTAGTGACTAGGAGGTGAATCGCTGCTGGAAAAATGCTTTTCTGTGCAACACACAATGCTGTCTGTCCCTCTCTATCTCTGCAATAAAAGACTGAAGTTACTGGCCGCAAGATGGCTGCCGATTATATAGGGCTGTGACAACACAGGGGTATCTGGCTGCTGATAGGCTGCATGCTGCATGCGATTCAGGGTCATCCCGCCTACCCATGTTCCTGCCTTCCCAGGATTCCTTGCCCCATGTCCTCACATGTGGATCTGCTATTTTAGATGCCTTGAAGCCTGGACCGCACTAAATGGAGTTTAAGAAAGTGAATTGCACAATTGAATCACGGAGATAATTGAATTTGCTGCAAATCAAATTTTTTCCTGAAATTCGTAACAAATTTGGATTTGTCAGATTCGATTAGCTCATCCCTAGATGAATAGTTTCCAGTGACACTCAAGTTTATGCACAAACATACATACTCAACTGGGTATTCATGTTTACATGCAAGTTTACAAGTTCACATGCTTTTTCATTTTTCTTCTCTAATAGAAGAGCACCCTTTATTGACAATACTATATGATCCATCATAATACGGCTATTATGTGTGCCTTCAAATATAATGCCTTTACTGTACCATCAGTGTACTCCTCTACAATGTGTGAGCCTAAAATAACATTGGGAACTAAAACTTTATGGGGGATCAGTACGGGGGCCTAAAACTACATGGGTAACATTATGGGGGCCTAAAACTACATGTAGTCACAGTACTGGGGTCTAAAACAACATGGTGGCCCAATTTAAGGAGAGAAAAGAGCAATTTGACTAAGGAACAGCAATATTTACAGCTTCTCACTGTGGCTCCTATGTACAACCGCTTGCGAACAATATGGTTCTAACCAGGGCTCAAGTCCTGCAGGAACTGAGTTCTTACACTTTTTCCACAGCAGGAATACCACTCCCATTGGCAGAAGTCTTGCGGGACCAGCCCTTCAGTAGAAATATTGGGTGAGTTCACACACTTTTTTTCCCAGGACTTGACATCTGGTTCTAATACGTGATATCAGTGAAAGGTGCATCAATCTAAGACTGAAAAGAAAGACATGCAGTCACCTTTGTTCTTCTTGCTGTCTTTAGATATTTAATGCACAAACTTAGTTTTCTTAAAGATGTGGTTCACAAGCGGCTCAGATGCTGGGAGGTTGAATAGCTGCAGGGAAAAATTACAGACAAAAGGCTGTTTTATGTCACTTGACACTTCTTCCGGCCTCCAAGGGGTGGGCCAGAGGGAACCTATAAACTATATGGGGGCACCTTGTTGGGTCTAATACTACATGGGGCCCTGAGGGGGATCTAACTACTATATGGAGTTACATGGGGGCCAGATGTGGTTCTAGATACTATATGGGGACACAGTGTGGGGCCTAATACTACTTGGTTGCACAGTGTAGGGCCTAATACTACATAGGGGGCAGAGGAAGGTCTAATTATTATATGGTGCACAGTGGGGGGCCTAAGGCTACATGAGGGGGCTAGAGGTGGGCCTAACTACTATACGGGAGCACAGAGTGGCCCTAACTACTATATGGGGACACAAGTACTGTGTGGGGAAATATACATGGGAATTTTGTTATAGAGGTGGGATTGTGCAGAAGTGAAGAACTTAAAATGTTGTCTGGCAGATTCTGAAGAAAGAAGTCATTGTCAGGAGAAGTCTTCAAGATGGCCCAGTCCAGATAGAGAAGAAAAAGAAAAGTGAACACACAAGAACAAAGAAGTTGTCACCTGTGATTCACGAATAGAAGATGCCATCTGTGAGTCAATGGATGAAACTACTTACATATATGTGGTCTGCAGAACTTGTGTAGAGTTTATACCACTATATAATCACTGTATTAGGGGATATTGGTTTTGGATAGTGGATTTTATTCAGTAGCAGGGTGGTGGTAATTGAAGGCATCTCAAGCATTCTCCTGAAACGTAAGTTTTTAAATAAATAAAAATCTGAATTGTTACCTGCAGCAGTACAAGGCAAAGGAAAGAAAAATGAAACATGAGCAAAAAGCCAAGAAAACTGAGAGTGACACATGAAAGGGACAATCATCATTTGTTAAGAAAATAAACAATAGAAGTAAGATTGATACATATGAGTGGATTGAATGAACGGAAGCTCTTGTTTTTCAGCATCTAATAAATTGGTGCCTGTGAATTTTGCTTTGCTGGAATATTTCAGGAAATACAAGTGAGTTAAATGTATAGTGTAAGGTTAGATTCACACTGTGGAATTTCTGGGCAGAATTTCTGCCGGAGATCGAGCTGGTGGCACCAGGACCGTGCGGACTACATTGCCATCCCCATAGATGGCTATGTATTTCTGAGCAGAGCTCCCAAAAGATTCACCCAGAAATGAATTCCATTCTATGGGGGCAGCAATGCAGTCTGCTCGGTCTTAGTGCCGCCGGCTCGATCTCCGGCAGAAATTCTGCCCAAAAATTCTGCAGTGTGAACCCAGCCTAAGGGTCTATTCCCATGGAAGAATTTCCGCTTATGGAATTCTGCCTTAAATTAAAGCCCATAGACTTCTATGGGATTTCGCACTCCCATCTACACTTTTGAATTTCCGCATTGAAATTCAGAAATGTGAATGGGAGTGCGGAATCCCATAGAAGACTATGGGCTTTAATTTGAGAAAATAAATAAGGGGGGAAGTGCCTAAAATTTACATTTATTGATATGCATTCAAATACACCAAATTATGCGCATAAACTACACAATTTTGCCACGTTTGACATAACATAGGGTCATGCAGCACCCATATAGCAAAATACTGTCATATATTAATATCTCATACCAACATCACTTAATGTTAGTATACCCTGCAGCATAACAATCGCACCACTGCAATAGTAACTTTATACATTTATCTATTTAATTTGAGGCGGAATTCTGCAAGCGCAAATTCTGCCGTGTGAATAGACCCAAAGGGTATGTGTGTTAAAGGAAATAAATAATTAAATAAATATAATAATATTAAATAAATAAATAAAGGAAATATTTCTCGATTACTCCACACTTTATCACTTTTATTTTGTTTCATATTATTTTTTATATTTTTTTCAGCCAGTGTATAGAGAATTCCATCACAATGAGAACAGAAGAAAGTTATTAAGTAAAAAGTTTGAGGCTGCATTAATATGCATGGGCAGACCGGCTGCAAGTTATAATAGAATTAAAACGTGCTCCAGTAGGACTTGGCAACACTAATAATTGCTGGCAACTCCTTAGTTTCCGCTGATATTATAGTAGCACTAGATAATAGAATTCTCCTTAATTCTTACAGATGTTTAGGGATTAAACAATGTCGGATCCCCATGCATTGAATTAAGGAGATGTTTCTCAAGATACCAGTTTCATTGTTTCAATTTTTAAAGTGCAGCCGAATGAAGTAAGTTAATGCAAATTAATTGTCTGAATATTCAAAAGTAAAATTTGATCATGTGACAAGACATTCAGGTTCACATTGGGAGAGATATTATTAACCGTACACAATTATTTTGTGAGAATTGAAAATGGTGAGGGTTGGAGAGAAATTACAGTTGTGGTCCTATAGGAAATGCTTGCAATGCATCCTTAATCTCTGTATCACTTAGGCTGGGTTCACATATGTCTGGCATCCTGCATAGGTGAACTCAGCCTAGATCTGGACTCAACTGGTGCCACAACTCATCAGCACCCATTGTTTCTATCCGGTGCTCTCCGGCGTGTCAAACGATCCGGCATCAAAATTGAGGCGCTGGATGATTGTGAACTGTCCCATTGAAATGAATAAGATAAGTTCTAGCATCAGTTTCCTAGCATTAGTGAACACTGCAGGAAAACTGTGCCGGACAACTGATTTATGTGAACCCAGCCTTACTGTTTCACCTTCATTGTACTCAGGCTTATCATATGTATAGCCTGCTAGAACCAAGGGCACTATAAAAATATATAATAATAATTATAAGAATGACAATTGTTCTGGTGACCGTATTACGGCCACAATACTAAGGATATCCCAGTATTGTGCACCAATACTGTGCATTTGCACAAGTACTTATACATGTGCAAATGTCCCCGATGCCTAATCTATTACCTATCCCACCCCCTTTCCCATTGCCAAGCTAATCTTTCTC
The DNA here is from genome assembly GCF_029499605.1 of Hyla sarda. Lineage (NCBI taxonomy): Eukaryota > Metazoa > Chordata > Amphibia > Anura > Hylidae > Hyla > Hyla sarda. The sequence continues at coordinate 373,598,830 of NC_079190.1, read as the reverse complement.
TGTATCTACCTCAGTGTATGTATTCTGCTGATGGAATGTGCAATGTGAGATCACGCTATATGCAATAACAGTGGAGATGATTGTGCCCCTGCTCGAAAAGATGGTGGGACAGTTCGAGAAGAACTAAGAACAGCTGGAGGAGAGAGATGGGCAGGCACAAAGAGGCAGAGGCTGCCATGACAGTTCGGCTGCTGATGATTCAAATATGGGCACAGTGGAGGGCACAATGTGGGGGAAGACCGGTAGACTGGGCTCCAGATTATGAAAGATGTACTGGGAGCATGTGAGGGTTGATGAACAGTACCAGGAAATAGAGGATTTATAGCAGTGGTTTTCAACAGGAAGTCAATGATGGGTGCATCGTCTAGGACACTTTCCCCTGGTTATAGGCAATGCAAATTACTTAACCTGTTAAGGACCCAGGGCGTACCTGTACGCCCTGAGTCCACTCCCGATCTATAATGCGGGGCCATCATAGCGGGTCGGGCCCGGCCTCTAACAACGTCCGGGACCCGTGGCTAATAGCGTGCGGCATTGATCGCGCTGCCGCGTGCTATTAACCCTTTAGCCGCGGCGTTCAAAGTTGAACGCCACGTCTAAAATGAAAGTGAAACCACGCCGGTTAGCTCAGGGAGCTGTTCGGGATAGCCGCGATGAAATCGCGGCATCCCGAACAGCTTACAGGATAGCTGGAGGGTCTCTACCTGCCTCCTTGCTGTCCGATCGCCGAATGACTGCTAAGTGCCTGAGATCCAGGCATGAGCAGTCAAGCGGCAGAATCATCGATCACTGTTTTTTTATGAGAAACCACTGATCATTGTAAAAGATCAGTGTGTGCAGTGTTATAGGTCCCTATGGGAGCTATAACACTGCAAAAAAAAAGTGGAAAAAAAAGTGAATAAAGATCATTTAACCTTCCCTATTAAAAGTTTGAATCACCCCCCTTTTCCCATAAAAAACAGTGTAAATAAAAATAAAAATAAACATATGTGGTATCGCCGCGTGCAGAAATGTCCGAATTATAAAAATATATCATTAATTAAACCGCACGGTCAATGGCGTGCGTGCAAAAAAATTCCAAAGTCCAAAATAGTGCATTTTTGGTCACTTTTTACATCATGAAAAAATGAATAAAAAGCAATCAATAAGCCCTATCAATGCAAAAATGGTACCGCTAAAAACTTCAGATCACGTCGCAAAAAATGAGCCCTCATACCGCCCCATACGTGAAAAATAAAAAAGTTATAGGGGTCAGAAGATGACAATTTTAAGCGTATTAATTTTCCTGCATGTAGTTATGATTTTTTCCAGAAGTACGACAAAATCAAACCTATATAAGTAGGGTATCATTTTAATTGTATGGACCTACAGAATAAAGATAAGGTGTCATTTTTACCGAAACATGTACTACGTAGAAACGGAAGCCCCCAAAAGTTACAAAACAGCGGTTTTTTTTTCAATTTTGTTTCACAATGATTTTTTTTTTTTCATTTTGCCATAGATTTTTGGGCAAAATGACTGATGTCATTACAAAGTAGAATTGGTGGTGCAAAAAATAAGCAATCATATGGATTTTTAGGTGCAAAATTGAAAGAGTTATGATTTTTTAAAGGCAAGGAGCAAAAAACGAAAATGCAAAAACGAAAAAAAAAAAACTGTCCTTAAGGGGTTAATATATCTAATTTTGTTCATCCATACTGTGCACCTGCTGCTTTAAAAGAAAAATGGATGCCGCACAAGGTATCGGTAATTAGTATCAGAGAGTACTCAAGAAAAAAGCATTGGTACTTGTACTCGGCATTTAAAAATGTATCGGGACATCCCTACACGCTATTTAGACCTCCAAAATTATATCACCATAGTGCATAGTAACATGTCTGTTTGAATCAGCCCTTATTTTTGTATTGAACAATGGGATAGATAGCTGGGAGGGTACAAAGTCAAGCAGATTTGTAAATCACTTCTATTAAAAAAGTCTTAATCCTTCCAGTACTTTTTAGGGCCTGTATACTAAAGAGAAATCAAAAAAAGAAATGCATTTCCTCTGATGTCATGACCACAGTGCTCTCTGCTGACCTCTGCTGTCCATTTCAGAAACTGTCCTGAGCAGGAGAAAATTCCCATAGAAAACATATGCTGCTCTGGACAGTTCCTAAAATGGACAGCAGAGGTCAGCAGAGAGCACTGTGGTCATGACATCAGAGGAAATGCATTTCTTTTTTGGATTTCTCTTTGGTATACAGCCCCTAAAAAGTACTGGAAGGATTAAGATTTTTTAATAGAAGTGATTCACAAATCTGTTTAACTTTCATGCACCAGTTGATTTAAAAAAGAGAGCACAAAGAGAGCACAAAGTACAGCCACACTGCCTAGATCAGTGGTCTCAAACTGTGGCCCTTCAGGTGTTGCAAAACAGCCGTTGGCTGTCCGGGCATGCTGGGAGTTGAGGTTTTGCAACATCTGGAGGGCTACAGTTTGAGACCACTGGCCTAGAGAAAAGTAAGCTTTTCTGCCCACAAAGTGCCTGTAAATGTTGTCAACAGTTTCTTTATAAATAGAAGCTGCATTCCCCAATTTGAACCATTTTGTCCTCACATGTGCTAATGGACTAGCAACACTGTCCTTCTGCACTACTCAGTCACTAGCTCAAACATGCGGGGCAGCTTCAGTACACACATATTGCAGCAACTGTTTATTGCTCTTTCTGCTGGAACATTTCAGAGTGGAAAAGCCACTGCAGAAAATGAGAGATAAAAAAAAAGGATAGGGGATAACATATCTGATTACGGGGGTCCCACCACTGGGACCCCCGTGATCTCTGTGCAGTACCCGGCGTTCATTTAGAATGCTGGGTGCAGGCAGCAGGGTCATGACCTCCCTTTCATGCTCATCGTGACACTACACCACCCTCCCTCAACGAAAGTCTATGGGAGGGGGCGTGGTAGCCATCAGGCCCCTCCCATAGACTTGCATTGAGGGGGTGTGGCCATGACATCACAACCTCGCCGCCCACCTCAAACGTTCGGAACATCATGTTCCGAACACTGGGGCAGTGAAATATCCCTTTAATAAGTGCCTGGCTAATGTCATCTCAGTATATTTGTTCTTACACTAACACTGAGCTGCAGGTTCCCAGAAGAGAATGGGGGGCCAATAATTCACCAGTGAGTTGCATCTTCCAGTTTGAGAAGTGCTGCTCTTAGGCTTTTGACAACCATGTCAAACTATATTTGGGAAATTTCCAGTTGCAGAGACATGGTTAATGGGGAACTCCAGTGGAAATTTTTTTTTTTTTTTTTTTTCAAATTAACTGGTTCCAGAAAGTTAAACAGATTCGTAAATTACTTCTATTTAAAAATCTTAATCCTTCTATTACTTATCAGCTGCTGTATGCTTCAGAGGAAGTTGAGTAGTTATTTTCTGTCTGACCACAGTGCTCTCTGCTGCCATCTCTGTCAGGAATTGTCTGGAGCAGGAGAGGTTTGATATGGGGATTTGCTCTTACTGTGGACAGTTCCTGACATGGACAGAGGTGTCAGCAGAGAACACTGTGGTCAGACAGAAAAGAACAACTCAACTTCCTCTGGCACAAACAACAACTGATAAGTACTAGAAGGATTAAGATTTTTTAATAGAAGTAATTTATAAATTTGTTTAACTTTCTGGAGCCAGTTGATATGAAAAAAAATTGCTTCCACCGGAGTACCGCTTTAAAGTGGTATTCCGACATCAGATAAAAAAAATATAAAAAGGCTGCTGCCCGCCCAGATTCTGACACCACAAAAATCCATTTGTTTTGTGTGTCTGTGAGTGTCTTCCTATTTCAGATAATTGCTGTGTTTCCTTGTTGAACAGTTGCTCCGTACTACAGTTCCCATAATTAATTGCTTTCCCTCAGCTCTTCATCACAGCCCTCCTATCTTGTCCACTCCTCTTCCACTTTACTCTTATTATTTTCCCAACAAGAGCTGCTGCAATACATTGCTTTACATTGCAAATGTTCTCTCCACAAAGATAGTGTGCAGTATCTACTGTATTAATTTCCTGTCTGCTCCTCTCCCTGTGGCATTGTTCAGCACAAGGCAGCATGCTATAAACATACCCCAGTATCCCTAAATTTCCCAATAAAGGCAAATATGTATATATGACAGGGAGATGAAAATGTAGGCTATAGGTGCTGGTCAGAAGTGGTGAAATCACTCAGAGGGAGGGTCTAGAGCTCAGAGATAAGATACAGCCAAGCCTCCAGAGGATGATGTGTTGTATTGGGGGAGAGGGGGGAGCTGGAGACAATATCACATTGACAATGAAAGGTCTACACAACTTTCTGTCTGGGTAAGTCATACAAAAGCATGTTGAAGCCAGTGCAAGGTATAAAAAAACTGTATAAATAAATAATATATCTCCTGACCTGTCTGTTTAGTAAATACTTCTCACGAAATGATAATTCTGGAACAGCTATTGTTATACCTCTGTGTTGGTCTCTTCCTCTGTCATTCTTACCAGAGTAAATAGCCAACTGGGTGTTGCCAGCTGGGAGTGTGTCCCTTCATTGTCAATCACTGTCAGCGTTAATTGGTTAGTTTATGATGTAGTATGAGCATGCCCTCAACTGGTATTATTCAATTGGCTATTTACTCATACACTTTTATCTAGAATAACAGATAAATGGCACAATATATAGCTATAAAAAAAAAGTGTTCCATAATTGTTATCTCAAGGGATACAATTATTTACGAACACAGACAGGTCAGAAGAGGCCACAGGAATATGTATGGCATTCTCTCTATTATGTTGGAACAATAAATAAGAATAAATAAATCATAATACAAATGCAGTTATAGCAGGTTACTTTTATTTTTTTTTACAAAGATATATGTAAAATAAATTAAAATAGAAAATATATAATAAAAACAATAAAACTTGAAAGCAAAAAGGAAATTAGTGAATTCAATTATCTTAATCTAGAATTCAATTCTCTTGCATAAAATGCAACTGAAGCCATTTTAACTAATGTTGTTGAGTTCTTATTGGACTACATTGATTCTGTCCAAGATTAATAGAAATTGGAAATAGGACTGATCCTCACATCTCTTTACTTAGAGAGATTACTTTTTCGTGCTGTAACTTCAACATAAAAGTGAGCTCTGTTCTGCAACAGATATAGCTGCTGAAATTGTACTTAAACCCATGCTTTGCTGGTGTAACTCTTCAAACTGCTTGGGGATTACTGCATATCATCACTTTTATATTACTATCCTAGAAAAAAATCTGATTATGATTGAAAAAGCACCTTTAAGCATAGGCTTCTGAATTCAGGAAAACCAATATATGAAATGTACTATACTGAACTTATTTCATGAATTTAGAACTGATAATAGCCCGCCAGTCAGTGGTATAGTTGGTCTGTATGCCTATGACGAAGAATAGTTGTATGGATCGGCAGTAAAGGTTTTCAGTAGATAACTTCTTGCCCTGCATGTTGCCTTGTAAACATAAATAAAAAGGTTATTTTTTTTCATATAAAAGTTATATAAAGGGGTTATCCAGGGCCCTAAATGCATTAAAAATAACAAAGCAACAGTTACTCACCTCTCCTATCCTATGCTGATCCCCATTCAGTCTATTGTTGGTACTACTTTTCGGAGCGAATGTCACATGGCCACCTCAGCAATTTTAGTTGTAGCATGTTGTATTCTGGGCATTACTGCTTGGTGTTGAGAGTCATGATGCCTGAAGTATGGCTCGTTAACCCTGAGGTTGCTAATTGACTGAGACGGTCATATTATATCTACTCAAAAGGAAGACTGTAGGGTGTTGAACAAAGCCTTAATGGGGAATCTGCACTGCTGCTATGTTATTTTAATACATTTTGGACCTTTTAAAATAAATAAATAAAAGTAAAAAAAAATAATAAAAATAAATAAATAAAACACCTGGATAATCCCAACAATACATTGTGGGTTCGAAAGGTTATACAGTCCAAAAATATTATAGCTTAGAATAAATAAAGCATACTTAAAGCTGTTGTCCCATTTGGTTAATCCCTACAGAGAAGGACAGAGTGTAAGGCTGAGCTCACATGAATGGAATCTACAACCAGAATTAAAGGAGTACTCCGACTAAAATTAACTTATCCCCTATCCACAGTAGTTGATCACAGGGTTCTGAATGCTGGGGCCCCCGGCAATCACCGGGACGGGACTCCGCCACTCTCCGTGAGGAGCACATGTCATCTACCGGTAGATAGCAAGCGCTCCATTCATTTCCATGGGAGCGCTGATGATGCCCGTCTTTCCGGTGCTCCCATAGGAATGAATGGAGCATGTGCCGGCTGCCGTAAAAGCTCCTCACTGAGTGCCGAGACCCGCCTCAGTGATCGCAGGGGGGCCCCACTGGTCAGATACCCTGCGATCAGCTAATTACCCTATCCTGTGTATAGGCGATAAGTTATTTTTCACCGGAAATCTCCTTTAAGACCAGAAATCCTGAGGGTGGCCAATGCCGACAGTAGTCAGAGTTAGGACTGTGTGGACTGCATTGCCATCCCCATAGATGGCAATACATTTCTGAGCAGACCTACAGCCACAATTTTGGTCAGAGATTCTGTTCCTATAAACCCAAGTTAACAAGTCTATTGACCTCAACTGAAAGTATCAAATGGATCGGTAATGCTTTCAGTTCAGGTGATTTGAACTGCAGCCAAAGAGACTTCTTTAATCCTTAATGTTCAGTTATTATCACCAGAATGAGATTAGTATAGTCAGTCATGTCCCCTACAGTGGCAACAAAAATAGAGAAACAAAGCCGCACATCCACCATTTGCATTTTGATCTACATGCTTCTCAGCATGATTTCAAAAACTAACAGGTTGTTAGTATACATTTTAATCAAAAATATGAGCCCACTCGCCATGCTAAGGCCACCTAGTCAGAGTGGGTCCCTAACCTAACACTGGCGTAGGTCCGGGCGGCAACCACTGCCTCTGCGACATCAAGCTCACAAGGGGAATGGCCCAGTGCCCAGGCATACCCACTGCTGCCCAACAAAGCCCCCGGCTCCAGGCCACACCACCCCACAGACACGGACCCCATTTTTAAAGAAGAGGATTATTAGAGACAGAAAGCCTCAGGTAACTCCGGTCCATAAATCTACAGTCTAAACCTGGTGGTAAGCCCTGATAAAGGATTCCTAAATGGAGAGCAGAGTCAGTGTTTCTCAACATCTAAAGATTTAACAGACAGATATGATAAAGGAGAGTCAGTGATTCTCTAACATAAATTTCAGCAAGCAAGAAGCTAGTTAGTCAGAGAGGACTACAAGTCCCATAGTGCCCTGAAGCAACTGTGATCCCTAAAG